>NC_083596.1:1743302-1845802 GCF_027579695.1 Neoarius graeffei
TTTTTCAAGTTATTAGCTTCCATTATTTGTCATCCACATAGCTCTGGTGTGAAAGTAAAGAAGTAAATGTTTGTAGTTTAAGTGAAAGCTTGTGTAAAACGGCCAGAGAGAGAGAAAGTGTGTCTGCATTTTCTTGCATGTGGCTCTCAGGAGGTGTCAGAGTTAAAGGGAGAAGCAGCGTTTACGGTTTAGGGATTAGAGGAGTGGTGTTGATGAGGCCGGTGGGAAACGTCTTCACGCCGCTGAGCTGACGCAGGATGGAGGGATTTTACACGGCAGAGGAGTGCAGGATTAAAGACATGGATTTATATAGAGGAGAGGAAAAGAGCTGGGGGGATTGCAGAGGAGGGAGAAAGATGAAAGGGGGTTGCAGCAGAAAGACCAGGAGAGATTGAGAGAGAAGGACAGGGGAAAGGAGACAGAGGGGAAATCATGGAATGATAATTAAAAAAAATCAGCTGGAAGATGAAAAGAGAGAGAGAGAGAGAGAGAGAGAGAGAGTTGGACACTTGTGAATGAGGAAGGAGGATGGAAGGAGAGAGAGATGGATGGAGGAAAAGTTAGAGATGGTGAAGTATTGTGGAACAAAAAGAAAGGAGAATGTTTACGAGAGAGAGAGCGAGTGCGGGATTAGTTTGGATTTTGGCTGAAGGAAGAAAGAAGCTGCAGATTTGAGTAATTAGAAAGGTGTGTGTGTGTGTGTGTGTGTGTGTGTGTGTGTGTGTGTTTTAGGGTGCAATTGGCAGCAGATGTGAGCAGACCTGCAGTCTACACTGACAGGAAACACACACACACACACAGAGCATCCAAACCAGGAAATGAAGAACAATGGAAAACTGGGCTACTGCCAAACATGAGGTGTGTGTGTGTGTGTGTGTGTGTGTGTGTGTTCATTTATACAGCTATACCACAAGCTCACATTAAAAATCTAAAGCATACAGTATCTTTATATCAAATGTTTTTCTGTTTAATAAAATATTTTTAAAAAATTATGATCTTAAAATAGTGCTGTGTAAATCACTCACTCACTCTCTCACACACACATCAAACCCAAAGTTCTCTTTTTGGAGGAACCTGTCATGTTTATATGTTTAAAAAAATAATCAGAAAGTGTTTTATGTACAACTCTGGAAGCTAAGAGCCTGTACTTATCCACGGAAGAGCCTTAAAGAACCTTAAAGAACCCTCGTTCTGAATGTAATGCACTACTTTAGGAAGTATTCATAAAACTAGAGTTAATGACTGTGTGTGTGTGTGTGTGTGTGTGTGTGTGTGTGTGTGTGTGTGTGTGTGTGTGTGAGATGCACTTTACAGTTTGATGGAAGATTAATGTACCAATTTGTCTTCGAACATCTGCTGCTACTTTCACTTAAAAAATAAATCCCTTAATAAAATGAGATTTTAATCTGATTAAAGTAACAGGATTAAAATTAATCTTAAATTTGGTATAAAGCTAGAACCAGGAGTAAATACCACTTTTAATTTTCAATCCTGATTAATTTTAAAAAATAATAATAAATAAGCTTTTTGGTTAAAGTGTTATTATTGTTGGTGAGTATCATCAGTAAAACCTTCACCTTGCTGTACAGAATCACGGTCAGCGTCTCAGAGACTTCAACAATGAGGAGAACCAAACACAAGCCATTTACCGTTCACGGGCGATTGCTCTAAGACAACGAGGGAGGCTCAGCCTCCTCTAAAAATGACGAACATCGTGTAGGATGAATTGCGCTAGGCTTATGTTATAGCCGACCTTATAACATTGCTATTTCAGATCCAGAATCATAGAAATATATGTGCTCAACCCACTACAGTGCGAAATCATTCTGTTATAACTTTCCCCAGTTCGCCTAATGTGTGCGTGAGTTTTTCCCCCTCGTGACAGCGCGATGCAGCCCAGCCTCAGTGCACTTCAACGGCATTTGGGAGCTCTGCGCTTTTCAATCTCAAAATGCAAGACGATTATTGGACAAATACTGCGAAAACGCCCACCCACGGACTCCCAGCGGGAGGGACATGGCAGTTTCCGCGAGGAGACTGGTGATTGGTGAAAGCGGCCGGATATTTTCTTTGATTGACAGCTCGTTTCAAATATAGACAGGCAGCGGTGAATCTCAGTTCAGTCCCATGCGGATTCGCAAGTGCTGTGGTGTATTGTAAGAGATCAGCTTACATTTCGATTTCATTCATTACATACGGTTTCTACCAGCTTTTTTAGTTTGTATATATTTTCATTGTAAATAAAGTGTAAATATAGTGTTGTCAAGTTTGCTATCTTAGTTCCAGAAATTTTGTTTATTTGAGTGACTGAACTTGAGGGGGCTAGTCAGCTAGCAAGAAAGCTGCGCACGGATGCCGAGCATTGCTGATTTAATTTTGGCGAAACCATTTGCCAGTCTTCCTTTCGAGGAAAAAATTAAAATTAAAGAGCAGGGTAGACCAACGCCTCAAATTGACTTGGTGAAAAAGGTAGGGAATAATACTCGTTCCTTTCAGCTCTCCTGGTACGAGAAAGTGAATTGGCTAACAGCAAGTGACCCACATCAACAACAGTAAATAGGCTACTTTAGTAATATGTCATGGATGGACCAAAAATATAGAATCTATTTAAAATGTTTATGCTGAGTATATTATATTGGAATATATATTTTTCTGGATATGAATTAAACACGGGCAGCACGGTGGTGTAGTGGTTAGCGCTGTCGCCTCACAGCAAGAAGGTCCTGGGTTCGAGCCCCGTGGCCGGCGAGGGCCTTTCTGTGTGGAGTTTGCATGTTCTCCCCGTGTCCGCGTGGGTTTCCTCCGGGTGCTCCGGTTTCCCCCACAGTCCAAAGACATGCAGGTTAGGTTAACTGGTGACTCTAAATTGAGCGTAGGTGTGAATGTGAGTGTGAATGGTTGTCTGTGTCTATGTGTCAGCCCTGTGATGACCTGGCGACTTGTCCAGGGTGAACCCCGCCTTTCGCCCGTAGTCAGCTGGGATAGGCTCCAGCTCGCCTGCGACCCTGTAGAACAGGATAAAGGGGCTAGAGATAATGAGATGAGATGAATTAAACACAGCTACAATTTGGAAAACATTTTTAAACAAAAACACAGCCAAGAACATTTCACACTACAGACCTGGATTAAAAGTGAAGGGTTATCAAAATTGTCAGTAAAACATTTCTCAGTCAAAATAAGTAAAATATAGGGAAAGTGTCATTGAATGAAATGTGTGGCCCCCAGCTCTATGTTTGGCTCCCCAAGGTCAGTGCTTGTGCCTATTCCAGAACACTCTGCTGTTACTGCTGAGGTTCCTGACAAAGAGCTGCTTTCAATAATGATCAATTTTTAAACAACATGCCACAATTTTAAAATATAAAATGTTAAAATATACCCCTCCCCCCAACACCACCATCATGTATATTGGACAGTAGGCTAATGGGCCAAAAGAACCTGTTATTTCACAGTTTGTGACCCTGCCAACAATCAGCCAGATCAGAGGCAAGAGTATGGGCAAAATTGATGTTTTTTTTCTTTTAAAATCTCATAATATCGTAACCGACCAGCCTCCCCTGTTTGAAAGACTACCAGCCGCCACTGTTACCGTTAGACAATTAGTTTTTATTGATAAAAAAAAACAATACATTGTACATTTTACATGAAACAGCTTTGTTTCAAGAAACCATAAAAAAATTAAAAGCAGTGTAAACTCCTCTGTCCTGACTGCTCTGGGTGTGTGTGCACATGTGTTCACTGCTTCAGATGGGTTAAATGCAGAGGATGAATCTCACTGTGCTTGAAGTGTGCATGTGACAAATAAAGGCTTCTTCTTCTTCTGAAGACATCAGAAAACTTACAGTTCCAGCTTCAGCTCTGCCTGTTACACAGCGCTCACACTGGAGACTCCTTCCAGAAACGTTATGCAATAAATATCTCAACCATTTTTAAAAATGTGTGTATGTGGAGCATCCGCCGGACAGCAGCCGTTACTATAGAAACGATAAGGTATTAGAGCAAGCGCATTAATATAAACCTGAGATTAAATAGCTGATGAGGGTTTCTTTCTTTATAAAAAAACAAACAAACAAATACAAACAAACAAATAAATAAACCAATAAATAGCTGCTGATTTAATTTAGTCTTTTATTCAAAAGTACTTTTAAAAATGATTCACACTTCACTTTAGAGAAGTTGGAAAAACTTTTTCAGGAAGGTTTTAAATATAACAACAATACATTCAACAGATGATCATTATTATTTTTCTCCGTCGTGTAACTAGAAAGAAACCCCTGACACCCCCCAGGTCTTTCAGACCTCCTGTTGTGTTAATTGACAGTTATTAACGGGTGAATTGTCTGGGTTTTGGTTGTTTCTGACCTAGAAAAACAGACTGACAGAGAAAAAGAGATGGAGAGAAGGAGGAGGAGGGGTGAGAGTGAAGGAATGTTCTGGAAGAAAGGAGAGAAGAGAAAAGTAGTCTTTCCTCTGCCTGAAGGATGATCTGCCTCCAGCACACAATCATTTAGAAATTAAATCACCATCTGAAAGCCGGTGATCCACAGTAATGCACAAACACAGTCAAAGTATATATTACACACACACACACACACACACACACACTGTATACACACATTCATACACACAAACAAGAAGGCCTTTGTTTGCCTTGTACACAGACTGGAAGTACGAATACTTTGGAATGCTTTGGGCTTCTTCTTCTTCTTTTCTCTGTTTTTGCTGACACTGACAGCCTCGTACATCATCCTCACAAAGCTGTCGTGTACAAACACTCCACTGCTAAATGGGTTTCGAAGAAAAATCAACATCCTGATCCTGAACTGAAATGATTCATGGGCGATTTGTTTTGTTTGACTCCTACAAATGAATCAAAAATAATCAAATCATCTTAGTTCTAAACTCAGAGCACTCGCAGATGATTCCTTCTGTTTGACTCTTAAGTTCATCCAAAGAATCAATTTACCTTCAACATTCACAAAGACAATTCATGCACGATTTTCTCGTTTGATGACTTAAAATGAATCCAAACAATCAATTCACTTTAAATTTAAACCCCAATGACTCCTGTATGATTCCTTCTGTCTGACTCCTTCAAGTGAATCCAAACAATCAACTGACATGAATCCTGAACTTGGATGATTCATGGACAGTTTGATTTGTTTGACTCTTTAAAATGGATCTAAAGAATCTATTCACTTTATTCTTAAATACAGATTAATCTTTTTTAATGATTCTTTGTGTAACTCTTTTCAAGCAAATCATAATCAATTTGCTTTAATACTTAAAACTCAAAAGATTTGTGGTTCAATCAAAAGAATGTATTCACAGTAATCCTAAACTCAGATTATTTGTTCTGTTTGACTCCTTTGAATCATAAGAATCATAATCAGTTCACAAGCACAAACAAAACCAAACAAATCAACAGCATTACTGAGGAGTTAAACTGAAACATTTGACACATGATTCTTACCTGGGAAACAAACTCACCTGTATCTGCATCCTGCACCATGGCTGCATCCTAAACACTTGAAATTGACTAAAATTAAAGAATGTGGGGTTTCGGGAAGTTGTACAACATGCAGGGGGAAAATCAGAGGAAAAGACAAGACTGTAACTGTTGGAACATGCTAACCAGCTAATTAACATTTAGAATTAAACGCACATGTTAAACCTGATGCAGTGTGCTGTGATGATGACATGTTCGAGGAGAGCGATGTGGAAGCTGGTAACAGAAACAAAATGGCTGATGATTTCGTCATGAACTCTAGCATTGTGATGAAACCTTAGATTAGGTTAGATTAGGTTAGATTAGATTAGATAGAACTTTATTGATCCCTTTGGGAGGGTTCCCTCAGGGAAATTAAGATTCCAGCAGCATCATTACAGATAAACAGAGAAAAGAAATAGAGAAAACTTCTAGATAAATTAAAATAAATTAAGTATTTACATATACAAATATAAAAGAATAAGATATGGGGAAGAGAGGAAGGGGAAAGGGGGTAAAGGGGGGAGGGGGGAGAAGCAGGAGAGATATTGCACTTTATATTGCACATTGTCCAGTATTGCTTATTGTCAGGCTAGGCTACTGCTCCCTGATGGCGTGAGGGACAAAGGAGTTTTTGAGTCTGTTTGTCCTGCACTTGGGACGGAGCATTCTGTCACTGAACAGGCTCCTCTGGTTGCTGATGACGGTGTGCAGAGGGTGACTGGCATCGTCCATGATGTTCAATAGTTTGTCCATAGACCTCTTCTCTGCCACCGTCACCAGAGAGTCCAGCTTCATGCCGACCACAGAGCCGGCCCGCCTGATCAGTTTGTCCAGCCTGGATGTGTCCTTCTTGGATGTGCTGCCCCCCCTTTGTGCCTCTGTCAACAAAAGAAAGTTGATTATATGAGCTCACTTTCACTGTTTAAATGCAGAAATCATGTGACCTATTTGGTGAAATTTGATTGGATTAATAACGTTATTGCATAATCATATGAAAGTGATTTTAATTTTTTTTAAATGGAGTGCACTATGGTAAAACACAGTCAGCCTCAGGGAATAACAGTGTATGAGCACTATAAAGAATTCTCATTCATATTAATTCCATGTGTTCTAGTGTTTGGGATGGAGCCAAAATGGCTACCCATGGTGTTGTAGTATGAACACTAACTAGACGTTAAGCGTGGGGTTTGGGACGGAGCCTGAACCTGAGATGAGATCAGAACGCTGGCAGCACCATCATGTCGTAAAATATGTGTGCTTTCATTCAGGCAGTGTGTAACCAGAGCTGGGCTTTATGTACTGTATAGTGTGTGTGTGTGTGTGTGTGTGTGTGTGTAGATGATGCTCCTGTAATGTGGTTCTGGTTGGTTCAAGCTGTCAAAGGTAATTTATCCCACTGAACAAATGCAATATAGGGCAGGTCCATGTGTGTGTAAGAAAGGGAAAGGGAAAGGCAGGGCTGAAGCTCTTCGTTACAGGATATATAATACAAGGAGAGTGAATTCCCCCTCCACCCAATGGCAGAATAATAAACACATGTTTATACACGCCCTAAACACATACTCTATGCTATAACACACACACACACACACAACTTCTCTTTTTGTTGGCATTCTCAATGGTTGCTCACTAACCACATATTAAAAACACATGGTTCAGTTTTGTATGGCGCCAAGCATGGACTTTAACATGGACATGAACTTCGATCTGCTGGAGGAAAGTGTAAGAGTGTGTGGTGGTGGTGGTGGTGGTGGTGGGGGTTTCCTATTGAAGTCAGTCCAGTAAATCCATCAGTCGATAATCATTAAAGATCCTTGACAACTTTGTAGCAGGATAGAACAGTTTATCATCATGAGAACGAACACACACAACATTACTATCTATTGATTTGTGCATTACTGCAGATAAGTAATGCTAATTATGACCTTAAAGGCACAGTTCAAATTTATATCCTCATTTTTAAATTCATGACTATTCGTAAAATATCAGTCCATCATCTCTGGAGACGGAGCCTCGAGGGGCGGAGTCATAATTCCAAGATCCTCATAATATTCAGCTGCAGCATAGTCTCAGCTCACAGGCCTGCAAGAGTCTGATGTGTTTTGTGCACATTTGGGCTACAAGTTTCAGGATCTGTAAAGCTGCAATCTGATTGGCTCTCAGGACCCCTGTGTGTATTCGCATTACAGTTCTTCTGGGGCTTTGAACATAACGACACAATAAGCTTTTCTGAACACTGAACTAAAGTTTTTTGTTTGTTTGTTTAATTAAAACATCTTTAAATGCAGGGGCGGCACGGTGGTGTAGTGGTTAGTGCTGTCGCCTCACAGCAAGAAGGTCCGGGTTCGAGCCCCGTGGCCGGAGAGGGCCTTTCTGTGTGGAGTTTGCATGTTCTCCCCGTGTCCGCGTGGGTTTCCTCCGGGTGCTCCGGTTTCCCCCACAGTCCAAAGACATGCAGGTTAGGTTAACTGGTGACTCTAAATTGAGCGTAGGTGTGAATGTGAGTGTGAATGGTTGTCTGTGTCTATGTGTCAGCCCTGTGATGACCTGGCGACTTGTCCAGGGTGTACCCCGCCTTTCGCCCGTAGTCAGCTGGGATAGGCTCCAGCTCGCCTGCGACCCTGTAGAACAGGATAAACAGCTACAGATAATGAGATGAGATCTTTAAATGCTCTCTCACATTTGCTCACATATGAACAAGCAAAGCTCTGTGATTGGTCGCCTGAAGTCTCATTCAAAAATGAACTGTACCTCTAACAAATTCTCAAAATGAAGCTTTTTATCAGACGGTATAGGCTATACAGTTGATGTTTATATCAAATCAAGTTTATTTGTATAGCGCTTTTAACAATAAACATTGTCGCAAAGCAGCTTTACAGAATTTGAACGACTTAAAACATGAGCTAATTTTATCCCTAATCTATCCCCAATGATGAAGCCTGTGGCGACGGTGGCAAGGAAAAACTCCCTCAGACGACATGAGGAAGAAACCTCGAGAGGAACCAGACTCAAAAGGGAACCCATCCTCATTTGGGCAACAACAGACAGCCTGACTATAATATTAACAGTTTTAACAGGTATAACCCTCAACTGTCCCCATGGGGCCGTCCTTCACAGGAGTGGGGCGATAAAACTCCGACCAGACACAGGGCACCAGGATGGATCAAGCAGGTCCGAGGGGCAGAAAAGGCCAGCATCTCAATCCCAGGATCAACATGTAACTCAGAGGGACAGATGGGGGGGAAGAAAACAGGTTGTTAGGTATGCCCTAAAAATGACAAGTATTAAATCTGTGTGGTAGGCTCGCAGAGACGAGAGTCTTTACATCAGGCATAACACACAATGGCATGTTAATATGGTAAAAAATATATCATGACCTGCTCTGGCTGGATGCTTGTTTATAGATGACAGGAAGTCCTAAACCACACGATCGAGTTTGTATTTGTTTGGACTTGGAAACTGGTTCTCATGATTCGCTTAAATGAGTCGAACAGAATGAATCATCTATGAATATATAAAGAATCCATTTGACTTCAATCTGAACTCAAACGATTCATGAGTGATTTGTTCTATTTGACTCCTTTTGATAATCGAAATAATCAAGTCACAAACGCGAGCAGAACAAATCAGCCTCAGATCTTTTGAGCTCAGTATTCAGGCAACGTGAATCTTATACTGTATTTAAAGGAGTTAAAGAGAGAGAATTTTGGTTGATAATTCAGTTGTATCGATTCTTTCGAATCATTTCAATGAGTCAAACTGAACAAATCATCCTGACTGACTGAATACATTTGATCTAAAATGGATGTTGTCTGAATTTCATTTTTAACCAAAACACATCCTTAACCCTCAGGATCTAAAAGGCGACAGACACTGTGCGGTGATGTCCGAGTGAAACGGGTTCGAACCGACTCACTCGCTCACACACACGGCCGAAGCGGATCTGAATTCAGGGCGCGTGCTGAGAGAGCCGCAGCTCTGCACTGCCCTCGTGTGGTCACGTGCAGCAACTACAATACAAGACTTGGCGAGAAAGAGAATAAAAAATAAACCATATTATATAAAATGACATTTATAATAATGTTAGTGTGCAAGACAGAGTGCAATAGAATACATTCTGACAAATAAAATTAATCTGCGAGCAAAGTACACAGATACTAAATCACACAGAAGATTTGCTAATAAGCTAATACATGAATGTTGAATGCTATGAATTTAGCACTATGCTAACATGCCTGCTAGCAAAGTGTTAGCGCCTTGAATACACAAATACAGCCTTGTGGAAAAATTCCAGACTCTTTAGAGGAATCCCCAAGTGTTTTTGTTCCTTTTTTGTTGATATTTTTAGGTGGAAAACAGTCAAATCTGATGTCCATTAACAAGGCTGAATTAAAGCTGAAAATCAGGGACTATGCAGCTACTTTTTACATCAGTGTCTTGAGTTTATTTTACTTTGACAACAGAATGTCCAGTTTTGTCCTTAAACATTTCCTATACTTCTGTACTTTTATTTATTTATTTTTTAAATCCAGAGCCCTGAGGGTTGCTCATCATATCTCATCATTAGTGCTAAGATATAAGACCTTATGGTTAATTTGATGACAGATCATTGTCCTGCTCAACCTTACATTTAATACAATCAGAGAGAATACAAACAAATTAATGTACAAAAATAACCAGTGTATAAAATAATTCAGTGTGTTCCATTGAGGTCATTAACGAGATATATATTAGATAGATAGAGTCGACGGAGCTGAAATGCTGCAAAAACGTCCTGCTTCCTGTATCTGTGTGTTCTGTCTCTGAAGTAAAAGTGGTGTATATTTATATTTACATTTACGTGTTTCATTTTGAAATTTCACACTTGGACACATGTCAGCGCTTCTAAACAAGCTGTCAGGCCATCATGCTAACTGCTAACGTGTCAGAATATGGTGCTATTTGACACGTTAGCCCACCATGGATGCTTTTATTATCATCACATTTCCTGAAAATAAAACAGACTTCTATTGGGGGGGAGTAATGTGAAATTACATAATGAGGCACTTCTCTTTTATTCCCTTGCTACTTTAGCATCTGTGGAAGATATAAATGTGTGTGTGTGTGTGTGTGTGTGTGTGTGTGTGTGTGTGTGTGTGTGTTAGAGACAGAAAGAGAGCAGTAGATAAGAAGAGGCTGAAAGATAAAAAGAAGAGCTGAAAATAACGAGCATGTGAACAAGGGAAAATCTGGAGAACTGTGTGTGTGTGTGTGTGTGTGTGTGTGTGTGTGTGTGTGTGTGTGAGATATAGAGATGGTGAACCTTCACATACTCCCTGCTATTGTATAAAAATCTGCTGAATAATGAAAATATAAAAATAACGATGACCCTCATTTACCTTTCATCAGTGGGAAACAGAACCCTTTAGAGAAATGAGAGTGCAAAAGTAAGTGCACTTTAACAGATTTTGAAAGGTGTTTTTATTTCAAATATGTGACATATTTCTTTACTCTTTTATTATTATTATTATTATTATTATTATTATTATTATTATTATTATTATTATTATTATTGCATTCAGAGATTGAAACCAAGTCCATAATACTCTGTAGTGTAGAATAGTATATAATACTAAGACTCTACCAATAAATTACTCTATAATTACACAACACAGTAATAGTATTATGTATAATACTAATATTGATACTGTTTCAATCAACTTTATTCTATAGAATAGTATAATACATAATATATGCAGCACATGTAGAACAGGAATATAATACACCACATTACTTCATGTGCCACACACACACACACACACACACACACACACACACACACACACACACACACACACACAGGATTACCGGTGCCACTTGTATCTGTCTCATCAGTTGCCAGACTCATGAGTAATGACAAACTCTGTGTGTGTGTGTGTGTGTGTGTGTGTGTGTGTGTGTGTGTGTGTGTGTGTGTGTGTGTGTGTGAGAGAGAGAGAGAGAGAGAGAGAGAGACACCACTCCCAGAGTGTGTTTTCTGTGTTGTCCAGCCCTGACCCTGACCACAATAAAGGTTAGCTGTGTGTAGAATGGGAGGAAGACCGCGCTCGTCTCTCTCTCGTCCATGTTCCTCCCATTTGTTTGGTCTTTATTCCTTTGTGTGCACACTTTCCTGACACCGAGCTCCTGAGGTACTGTACACGACTGCTGTGAACCTTCAAACCACCCACACACACACACACACACACACACGATGGCATGCAGCTTCCTGTGCTGTGTGTGTGCTGGAATCTAATCCACACACCAAATCCTCATTATATGTCATGCTGAGTTCACACTACACAACTTTACACAAGGTTGGGAAAAATACTGCAACTCTTAACTTCTACAGTACCATCATTCGTATTGTATAATTCTATGAAACAATTTCATTACACTCTAGTACTGTACAATAGCACATATACGATAAATTATGTTTACACAATCCTAAAATAATTCGACCCCACTATAGAGACTATACTGTCAGACTTAAAGTTAACACTTTACTCATACAAGACTCGATTGTAGTCTGATAGAATATGTCTAGACATATAGAATAGTGTGATATCATATACTTAGCATGGTACAATAACATGTCTACTATATATTATATACAGTATTTGATAGAATACTACGACTATTCAGGATTCTACAGTGACTGTGAAGCTGTTAGACAGTTCAAATATTTTACTTCTATACACACACTGTAGTTACATAATGCTACAAAGACACTATACTATATAATATACAGTACTGTGCAAAAGTCTTAGGCCCCCTTTTTTTCATCCAACTATGTTATAGATTTCTATTTTATGACTTCTGTCTGTCCGTCTGAGTTACATGTCAATCCTGAGATCAAGATGCTGAACCTCTTCTGCTCCTCGGACCTGCCTGATCCATCCTGATGCCCTACGGTACGTCTGGCTGGAGTCTCATCACATCGCTCCTGTGGAGGATGGCCCCATATGGACAGTCAGAAGTCGCACTTGGAAGACGCTCTGGACTCACAGTAATGCTTTTATGGCTGAGAACTGCAGTTGACTTGCTAACTTTAGGACTGGAGTTGTCATGAACAGTTTTGCACTCAAGGTTCCATCAATGAAGAGTTTATAACTTCAGTGAAACTGACTTCATGTTAAAACTGTTCTAATCACGCTATCTGTTATCACCCAAATGAGGATGGGTTCTCTTTTGAGTCTGGTTCCTCTTGAGGTTTCTTCCTCATGTCGTCTGAAGGAGTTTTTCTTCACCACCGTCACCACAGGCTTGCTCACTGGGAAAAAACTAGGGATAAAATTAGCTCATGTTTAAAGTCATTAAAATTCTGTAAAGCTGCTTTGCGACAATGTCTATTGTTGAAAGCGCTATAAAAATAAACTTGACTTGACTTCTACATGATTGAGTCAGTATAAAAACATTTTAGAGTCCAAACGTTCGTTTTCCAGCACAAAATTAAATGTTATAGAAAAATGTTTGTATGTCAGTAAAGAAAGCAGCATATTCCATAAGAGAGCACTTTTCAGCTTAAAACATAATGAAGGCTGCTGGGTTTTGGTGCAAAATGAAGAACCACATGTGACAAAGTGTCCAGAAGAACTGTGGCTTGTTCTGCAAGATGCTCAGTAAAACCTACAGCTCATTTCCGCATAAAACTGCACTCACTGAACCTGAGATGGATATATATATCCATCTATTACCTGTAGCCACTTATCCTGTTCGACAGGGTCGCAAGCAAGCCTTCTTCTTTAGTATATCATCAGATGGCCAACTCAGTGTCATGCAGCCACGCCCTCGTCTCTGGTCCTAAGTCAAAGAGGCCAGCTTCTGAGGGTGGGCTGTATAGGGGGCAGCCGATGATTATGTGCTTGGCAGTCTGTTCAGGTTCACCACACTCACATGCCGCACTGTCCGATAGGCCCCACTTCTTCAGAGATGACTTGAAGCGGCCGACCCCAGTGTGTATACGGTTCAGCAAAATCCACAGGTGGCGTGGCAGGTCTTCTCCTTTTACACCGCCTCCTGGGTCCCTGATGTATTGTTGGATGCGGGAGGGCCCAGCTGTCTCCCATGTCTGTTTCGAGGATGCTGCCAGCCAGGCGTCTCTGGACAAGTCTTCAGGGATAGACTGTAGCATCTCTTGTACTGCCTTGTTGTAGGGATGGCGAGACTTGAGCCTGCCTGGTGGAGCTGGTGTTATTGTGGCTTTGTGCAGGATGTGCCAGTCGTACTTCCGGGCTTTTCTTGCCAGAGTGAGGGTAGCTGCATCCCGTTGGAGACTGGCCAGGGCGATTCCAGCAAGGACTGGCAGGTGGGACACAGGTGTGGGTTTCAGACAACCAGTTACTATCCAGAGGGCGCTGTTGATGGCAGTATCTACCTTATTCACGTGTGGACTTCTGCTCCAGGCAGGGGCACAGTATTCAGCTACGGGTAGGACAAGGGCTTGTGTGGATATGCGAAGGGTCTGGGAGGAAGTTCCCCAAGTCGAACCCGCCAGACGGCGGATGAGCGAGACCCTTGCTGTTACCTTGGCCTTCACTTCATCCAGGTGTTGCTTATAGGACAGTGTCCGATCCAAGCATACACTGAGGTACTTGGGGGCTTGCTGGAACTCCAGGCGGTTGTTGCCAACATACACATCCAGTTACCTTCTTGCTTCCCGATTGTTGAGATGGTATGCTGCAGACACTGTCTTGCCCACACTGAGCTGAAGGTGCCACTTCTGGAGGTAGTCTGCCAGGATGCCCATGTCTTGGTTGAGACCATCTTCCATCACCTTCCATGTTGGGCGTCGAAGCATGATGGCCAAATCGTCCGCATAGCCATACTTGGTAGATATTATATCCAGCAGGTCGTGAATGTAGATGTTGAACAACATTGGTGTAAGGATGGAGCCTTGCAGGACACTGTTCTTCAGCCTTCGGAGCCTGCTGATCTGGCCATCGCTGGTCTGTAGGATAAAGCTACGGTTCAATAGCATCTCCATGATGAACCTCACCATGTGCCAGTCTGGGATTGTCTTCAACAGTTTCAAATGTAGTCCACAGTGCCACATGGTATCATAGATGGCTGTCAGGTCCAGGAATACTACTCCAGCTTTCTCATTATCCTGAAAGCTGTCTTTGATGTCCTGAGTGAGTAGGGTTACCTGATCCACTATTGACCTGCCTCGGCAGAAGCCGGCTTGTTCCGGTGGGAGTTGTGGGTTCACCACTGGCTCAATGCGGTTGTGAATCAGCCTCTCCAGGATGGGCCTGTAGGACTTCGGATCTTCAGCGGGTTTATTCAACTTTGGCAAGGCTATGACGGAAGCACGGCACCAGGCCTTTAGAAGCTTGGACCTCCGGAAGCATGCTGAGAAGAACGAGCATAGCCAGCAAGATGTTCTTTCACTTTGGTGTATGACAAACTCTGGGTGGATATTGTCTCGACCTGGTGACTTGCCCGGCTTCAGTTTGTTAATTGCTGCACTTAGTTCGGCTGCTGTGAAGTCTCCTGAGAGGTTGGCATCGACACTGGCTGCCCTGGAGAGAGACAATATCTCACACAAGATCAGTTGTGTGAAGTTTTTGTCTGCATCTGGGAAGCGGCCATTTTTCAGGAGCTGGGAAGCAATGGCATCTGCTGTCACTTGACACCTATGGGGTGTTGTTTTTCTCCCTAAGAGCAGGTTGATGGTCTGCCACGCCTTCCAGCTAGAGTGGGTGAAGTTGGTTGATTCCACTATTTCAGTCCACCTAGTCCTTCGGGTGTCGTCCAGCTTCTGCAGTAAGGTTGTTGCTGTTGCGTTCATTTCTTACCTGGAGCTCGGCTGCTGGTGTTGACTCAGCAGGCGGCTGCACATCCTAGCCCAGGATGTAGTTCTTGTTGTAGCCACTCGGGATGTTGTGCTTTGCTGCCCTTAGGAGGACTTTGCAGTAAGCGGCGTATGCACCATCCACATCAGCTGCTTCTGGGTCCAGCAGACCAGCAGTTCTTCTTTCCATTTCTGCCATAAACAACTGCCAGTTCACCTTCCTGAAATTCCATCTCCTGACCATTTTGCCAGCTACCGGCCATACCAGCAATGGTACTTTGATGATGGATGGCCGGTGGTGTGAACGAGGGAACCTGTCCAAGACACGTCTCTCCGGTTTCAGGTTGTTACTGCGGCATACGGCGAAGGCCAGGTCTGGGTTGGTGTAAGAATTCCAGTGTGCAGAAAAGAAGCTTGGGGGCTCTTTTGGGTCAAAGAGCAGCAGTGCTTCAATGTTAGAAGCCCACTCACTCAGTGCTTCACCATCATGTGATGTGTGGTTGTAACCCCAATCTGTATGTTGGCAGTTGAAGTCACCTGCATAGATGGCGGGAGCAGGCACAGGTGAAAGTGATGATACAGTCAGTGCTGTTGGTGGGGGCTTGTGTACATTCACAACAGATGTTTCTTGGATTTTGGTGACCAGCCACTCAATGTTGCAGCCAGGTGGAGAGTGGCTGGTGGCTGACCAACTTAATCCTTCCTGGACAAAGGTTGCCATTCCATGCATCTTGCTGTGGATGGACCCAGCGAGGAAGAACCCAGGCAGCTTGAGGTTGTCATCAGAAACCCAGTGTGTCTCTTGCAGGAGAACAACTGCCACTTTATTGGAATGGCCTTTCGCCCATAGTCAGCCTATCCCAGCTGACTATGGGTGAGAGGCGGGGTACACCCTGGACAAGTCGCCAGGTTATCGCAGGGCTGACACACAGAGACACACAACCATTCACACCTACGGTCAATTTAGAGCCACCAATTATCCTAACCTGCATGTCTTTGGACTGTGGGGGAAACCGGAGCACCCGGAGGAAACCCACACAGACACGGGGAGAACATGCAAACTCCGCACAGAAAGAACCCCGTCAGCCGCTGGGCTTGAACCCAGAACCTTATTGCTGTGAGGCGACAGTGCTAACCACTACACCACCATGCCGCCCCATATATATATATATATATATATATATATATATATATATCGTCTCACACCAAATACTGACTTTTTTCATGCATTACTGCTTACTGATCTTTATGGTATTTTTTTAAATGCAGAAACATTTAATTTCATTATTTTTGAAGGCATCTTTGCTCTACAGCATTTCACTGCATGTGCCTAAGACTTTTGCACAGCACTGTATACATGAACAGAATTATAATATTGTATAAGTATAGAGTTATGGTAGTATTCGGAATAGTGTTGCTATTTTATATTACTCTAGTATTGTATCATATTTTACTCTCCTATGCTACAAGATTTTATATATACAATAGAAGATACTGTAATAATATTTCACATGGTACAATAAAACTTATATACATAAAAAACATTATAATATACAATACTAATACTACTACAATTCTAGTATAGTGTGTGTGTGTGTGTGTGTGTGTGTGTGTGTGTGTGTGTGTCAGTCACAGGGTTCAGATGGAACTCGATGGGAAAGTGCACTCTGAAACAATGCATGTTGATTAGAGATTAGGAATTTATGGAGGGTCTGATATGAGGGCTTGACCACTGACCCTTGACCCTCTCTTATCACTGAGATAAGAATTTATTTCTGTGGATGGCGTCAGACTGGGAAACAGTGGAAGGTCATATTTGAGGCAATAAACTTTGAAATTTAATGTTTAAAACAATATAAATATAATGCATGATGTATGTGTATTGTCCAGGATAAAATCCAGTCCAGTTCATCTCTGTTTTATTTTGCTCATTCATTCATTTATTAATTTATTAATTTATTTGACCAAAAGCTTTTTTTAATGATTTTTATTTGAGCCCTTTGTAAGCCCGGTGGTAATTATGATGGCGTTGGTGTCCTGTCGATGTTGGAACAGTTCGCACGGCTGTGTTTTGGACCACAAGCTCAACATGAATCTCATTTTTATTAAAAAACATCATACACTCATAGGAGAAAAAATTATTACAATTAGTTTCACTGTAAAACATTTATTACACTTATTCACATGCCTGTGCTTTTAGGACATTTATGATTCTTATTCATGCTGCTTTTAAAGCTGATCAACACCGAGCTTTATTTATTTATCTATCTCCACTGGACTTCAGATGAGTCTCAGGATTTGAGGCGACTATTCTTTATTTTTGCCAGTGAAAATGTAAATTTTACTGCCATTCCCATCTGTTGACGTTAATTTTTTTTATTAGGCACCATCTGGGGGTTATGATTCTTCATCACAGAGCCAAACATGTTCCAGAGGGAAAAAAGCATGCTGTTCCTGGAAGAATGAAAAGAGAGAGAGAGAGAGAGAGAGAGAGAGAGAGAGAGTAAGCTAGTTTGAGCGAAAAATAGGACTTACTGTTCTAAGAAAGTATTGCATAATATTAATAATAATAAGAAGAAGAAGAAGAAGAAGAAGAGGTAGAAGAGTACACATTTCCTCTGTTTCAGACTGACAATGAGGGGGTGCCATTAATTATGACTCTGTTGACTGTTCATAGTTTATATTTTCTGCAAGGAGTTCAGAAACTATTCAAAAATGTTGAATGTGTACAGTTCTTTTTTTCCTTTGTTTTTAAATTTCTTATTTTTCCACCCAGAGAACCCATTCTGATAAAATTGTCATTCGATTCTATTTGAAATAATTCACACACAATAACTTCCATACTGGCAGATGGTGATGTGCACCAGTGTATTAAAATAAAAAATGAACTCACAGACCCGACTGGCTTTGAGAACTGTGGAGCGGGATGAGCTTCTGAACTTCAAGAAAATTCAATTGTGTTCTCGATCAGAATTGTGTAGAATTGTGTGTGTGTGTGTGCGCGCACTGTAACGGTCTGTGGAGCCCTAAAGCCTGCAGTTCTGTTTAATCCAAATGTTCACAATTTCAGTATTAATGTTGTTTGATTCAGAATTTCCAACCTCGAGCTCAGAGCAACCATACAACACACCGCCCTCAACCTGGAATTCCAACTCAATGATAAACCCAGAACGTTCTCTTCAACCCTGAGTTCAGCAAGTGACATCAAATCAAAATGGCTGCTCTCTTCTTCTTTATGTACTTGTTTTATATATATATATATATATATATATATATA
Organism: Neoarius graeffei; assembly: GCF_027579695.1. NCBI lineage: Eukaryota > Metazoa > Chordata > Actinopteri > Siluriformes > Ariidae > Neoarius > Neoarius graeffei. The sequence goes on from NC_083596.1 coordinate 1,761,882, forward strand.
TATATATATATATATACACTTGTATTTGTTTTATATCAATAAACATACAGCCATATTCACTTTTTCACTCTTTTCAGGAGGAAAATATACTAAATATCACTCAGGACAGTTCAACGGCGAGCTTGTTGTGACTTTCTGCTTCTGAGACGTCCAGTTAGTGAATCCTTTTAACGTACACTTTACTCTGAATATGATCCAATGTGTTTAAAGATGAAGTGCAACAACATGTTTATGATCTCCTCTAAAACTACAGTATAATAACTCACATTTCTTCCTTTTCATTAACTTTTTGCTGGATATCGTCACTTCCTTTAGAAATTGATCTCTAAGTATGTGGACGAATCCCAGAGCTTTTTAAACCGATTACTGATTTCATTCCTGTAGTTATACATTTATCATCCGTAGATAAATGAAAATAAGTTTTAACCCTGATTTATTTATTTGATGAATGGAGGGTTTTAGGTGTAAATTTATCCTTTATGAAAATGAATCAAACACAGAAGAGTCTGATGTTGTGTTTTATTGAAACCACCTCACGCTTTTGGCTAGATTTTACAAAACGTCATTTTTTTTTTCAACAGAACGTTTAAAAATCACAACATTTAAACGTTTATTTTTCATTTCAAGGTTTTTCAAAAAGAAACTTCAGCATGTATGAAAATAAAAAATGATCGCACGTGACTGTTCAGTTTATGTAGTAAAAACAAAAAGATATTTTAAGATATTTCATGTGTTATGGTTTCTATATGCAGAATAACTGTATTCACCCTTTTCACATATCCCACAATCCACTGCGCAGTTGGGAACTTCCTGTGGCCACGCCCAGGCTGCTGATCACGGTACAAAAAACAATATTGGGCTATATAATCAGCTTCGATGTTCAAATATCAAATGTTCAAATATCGTCTGTAAGCTGAAATGTGATGTTATTAGAGTTGTTTTATTTGTTTAGTTACTGGTCCCATGGTATTTTTCATCAGCACAGAAGCTTTTAATCAATCATCCTTATACTGTCACCCATACAGCCCTTTCCCTTTCACTCTGCACTGTTTACATGAAATACATGTTCCAACCCCTCAGCACTATAACTCTGGCCAACAACATTAACGCTGTACATTTACACTGATGATAAATTGTAAATGTGCAATCATTTTAAGCAGTAATAATCTTTAAAAAAAATGTCTGAGACCATGTAAACCTGTAATAATATTTGAACATCCGAAATTTGAACATCAAAACTGATTATATAGCCCAATATCGGTTCTTGTACTGTGATCAGCAGCCTGGATGTGGCCACAGGAAGTTCCCAACCGTGCAGTGGGTTGTGGGATATGTGCAAGGGATGAAAATCAGGGGTTGTTGTTTCTGTGGTTCCTGATCTCTCCACTGTGTGTCTCCATCACCTCTAAAATGGAGCAGCAGATGAAGCGGATACCATCTCGAGAGGATTAAACACAGTCAGAAATACAGTTATGGTGTGTGTGTGTTCACGTGCATACAAATGTGTTTAAAGTCTTATGTAGCGGTTATAACGTTCTTGTGAACTTTCCTTAATTTCCTTCTCATTTAGAAATCCACCCACTCAGGAAGCAAACACATGCACACGCAGGCCTAAGATCAGATACTGAAGAGCCCCATGAAGGTGGCATGAGCTGAGATGTCGAGCTCGGCTGATTGCCGTGGGACAGAAAGTTCCAGAACTGATCCTGACTCCAGGAAGTGAACGCCTGAAACACACACACACACACACACACACACACACACATATTTTGTGTTAGGGTTAATGGTTTATCAGGAAATAATTGCATCATTGGTTTAAAATCTTGCTGTTATTGAGTTCTAGCTCACATTTCCTAGAATCCTCTGCACTCTGTAGTAAGTCAACATTTTCCATGTCATCGATATTCCACCATGTTACAGTTGAAAAACAGTCCACAACAATACAGCGACGTTCTCATCCATCGATCATAAACTGTAACTTGAAATTTATATTTTGTCAAAGTAGTTCTCTGTTAAATTCTCTCAGCTGATCCGTTCTGTTTCTGTCCGGTTGGTTATTCTGCTGTAACGGACCAGAACCAGCGTCAGATGTCTTACTGGCAGCCAGGAAGGAAAGATCATAAAACAATGACTTCTTCTTCAGTTACCGAACATGACGTTAAAGTTGAGTAAATAAGTGATGTCGTCCAGCGAGGCGGTCATTACTGTGAAATAAACCCGACTTGGTGACTGAGGATGTGACGCGGAGGATCTCGAGTCACTCTGAAGGGGTTTATTTCACAATAATGACATCTGGTTGTACGTAGATTATCCCACTTATTACACGGCTACTTAAGAAAGAAATCAATAAACTGACACAAAATATTTATTTAAAAATGATTGTATTGTTTCTGCTAATGATGTTGGACAGAAATAACAGACGTCAAAGCACTCTAACTGACCAATCAGAATGGAGTCTCAGGGTCAAAGGTGAGAACGCTGCATGGATACAGAAACCCAGACGCAACCAGGGTGAGCCGGGGCGAAAAATAATCTCCGTACATGCTCATTTCTACTTATTACAAAGGTGACGGAGGATGAGGGATGATCTTTCACAACTCAAGGTACTGTAGGAGTTTACTGGACTTCATTAGTCCACTGTTGTTGTTCATGAGTTCGCAGGATTGGAGAACCCTCGGTGTTGTGTTCATGATAACTCGTCTCTTCTACGTCTACGCTGAAACTCAATTCAACATCATCTTCATCCATCACAATGTCTCATCTCATCTCATCTCATTATCTGTAGCCGCTTTATCCTGTTCTACAGGGTCGCAGGCAAGCTGGAGTCTATCCCAGCTGACTACGGGTGAAAGGCGGGGTACACCCTGGACAAGTCGCCAGGTCATCACAGGGCTGACACATAGACACAGACAACCATTCACACTCACATTCACACCTACGCTCAATTTAGAGTCACCAGTTAACCTAACCTGCATGTCTTTGGACTGTGGGGGAAACCGGAGCACCCGGAGGAAACCCACGCGGACACGGGGAGAACATGCAAACTCCGCACAGAAAGGCCCTCGCCGGCCACGGGGCTCGAACCCGGACCTTCTTGCTGTGAGGCGACAGCGCTAACCACTACACCACCATGCCGCCCCATCACAATGTCTTTCATTTTTATTAGAGAAAGTGTTGTTGTTGTTGTAAAGGCTCGGTATTCAGCTTGGCGAATGCACATGGAGAGCGCCGTGAACAGAGTCGCAGTGACGTGCTTTCAGAACACAGTGGCCCAAATGTAAACAAACAGCAAATTGGATTCTGGGAAGCGAGAGTTGGCCACTTTAACATTTAAAAACCTGCTAATTTTTAAGAGGAGGAGAAAATGCATTGATACATTTATTATTTTTTTTATTAGCTTCACCATCAATACTAAAATTAATTTTAAAAAATAAGTAATATAATCTTGACAAGTAAATAATTTTTTTTTTTTAATTTAAGTTATTCCATGAAATCGAATCACACATGAGCTGGTAGCTGACGAGGTGCATAGTACCGAGTTGTCTATAATCCATGTACAGTGGGAAAAACAAGTATTTGATCCCTTGCTGATTTTGTTGGTTTACCCATTAAGAAAGACTTGATCAGTCTGTAATTTTAATGGTAGGTGTATTCTAACATGTGGAGACAGAATATCAAAAAGAAAATCCAGAAAATAACTTTTAAAACATCTATATTAATTTATTTGTATTTTATTGAGAAAAAGAAGTATTTGATCCCCTAGTACCCATCAAGAGTTCTTGTTAATACAGACAAGTTAGACTCTCCAAATTACCTTGTCACCTAAATTGAAGACACCTGATATCACTAATGACTTGTATAAAAGCCACCTGGCCACAGAATCAATCAGTTTGTCAGACTCCAAACTCTCCAACATGGGAAAGACTAAAGAGCTTTCTGTGGATTTAAGGGAGAAGATTGTAGACCTGCACAAGACCGGTATGGGCTACAAAACCATTAGCAAGAAGCTGGGCGTTAAGGTGACAACTGTTGGTGCAATTGTGCGCAAGTACAAGACTCACAACATGATCATCAATCGACCTAGGTCTGGGGCTCCAAACAAGATCTCACCTCGTGGGGTTTCCAGGATCATGAGAACGGTGAGAAATAGACCTACTACAACACGGGCAGAGTTAGTGGATGATCTTAAAGCAGCTGGGATCACAGTCACCAAGCAAACAGTTGGTAACACTTTACACCACAATGGTCTAACATCTTGCAGTGCTCGCAAAGTACCCCTGCTTAAGAAAGCACATGTGCAGGCCCGCCTGAACTTTGCCAATGAACATCTGAATGACTTGGAGAGTGACTGGGAGAAGGTGTTATGGTCAGATGAGACCAAAATTGAGCTCTTTGGCATCAATTCAACCCGTCGTGTCTGGAGGGAGAGACATGCTGCTTATGACCCCAAGAACACCATCCCCACTGTCAAGCATGGAGGTGGTAACATTATGCTTTGGGGGTGTTTTTCTGCACAGGGCACAGGGCTACTTCAGCGTATCAATGGGAGGATGGACGGAGCCATGTACCATAAAATCCTAAGTGAAAACCTCCTTCCCTCTGCCAGGAAGCTTAAAATGGGTCGTGGATGGGTCTTCCAGCAGGATAATGACCCAAAGCATACAGCCAAGGCAACCAAGGAATGGCTGAAGAAGAAACATATCAAGGTCATGGAGTGGCCCACCCAGTCTCCGGACCTGAATCCTATAGAAAATCTATGGAGAGAGCTGAAGCTCAGAGTTGCCAAGCGACAGCCACGGAATCTTGATGATTTAGAGGTCATTTGCAAAGAAGAGTGGACCAAAATTCCTCCTAATATGTGCAGAAACCTGGTCATCAACTACAAAAAATGTCTGACCTCTGTGCTTGCTAATAAGGGGTTTGCCACAAAGTACTAAGTCCTTTTGGCAAGAGGGTTCAAATACTTATTTTCCTCAATAAAATGCAAATAAATTAATACAAATTCTTTAAAGTCGATTTCTTGATTTTCTTTGTGATATTCTGTCTCAGCATGTTAGACTACACCTACCATTAATATTACAGACTGATCGAGTCTTTATTAGTGGCCAAACCAACAAAATCAGCAAGGGATCAAATACTTGTTTTCCCCACTGTATGATGAGATTGAGTGGAATAACTGTTTTATTCTCTCCACATTCACTGGATTTTGAGAAACGGAGCATTTTTATTTTTTGCAAAGTCTCGTCTCGTCTTCTTCCGCTTTATCCGGGACCGGGTCGCGGAGGCAGCAGTCTAAGCAGGGAAGCCCAAACTTCCCTCTCCCCAGACACCTCGGCCAGCTCCTCGGGAAGAACACCGAGGCGTTCCCAGGCCAGCCGAGAGACATAGTCCCTCCAGCGTGTCCTGGGTCTTCCCCGGGGCCTCCTCCCAGGGGGACATGCCTGGAACACCTCCCCAGGGAGGCGTCCAGGAGGCATCCGAAAAAGATGCCCGAGCCACCTCAGCTGATTCCTCTCGATGTGGAGCAGCAGCGGCTCTACTCCGAGCTCCTCCCGAGTGACTGTGCTTCTCACCCTATCTCTAAGGGAGCGCCCAGCCACCCTGCGAAGGAAACTCATTTCGGCCGCTTGTATCCGCGATCTTGTCCTTTCGGTCAATAAATAAAAACTCTATACAAAACGTCTGACAAAATTATTTCCGTTTAGAATGTAAACAAACCAGCAAAATGACAGGAGCAATTTGTGAAAAATGCCATAATAATAATTCTTGTAAAATAAAAATATGTTCTTGTCATCAAATGCTTTTATTCCATATTTTGTTGCTTTTTTATTTTGGGGGGTTTTCTTCTTCTTCTTTAGGGTTTTTTTTTTTTGGTGGTTGGCAAACCAATTTAAAGGTGCATTACGGCCACCGACTGGGCTGGAGTGTGGAACAGGAGATATTGGAGGAAAACTATATTCTTTTAAATACTTGATCATTTTTGGGGTTTTGTTTTCAAGTAGAGTTTTTATTTCATCCTCAGTTGGTTCAGCAGCACGCTCCGCCATTTTGTTTTTCTCTATTCACCAGAGGTGGAAAGTAACGAATTACATTACTCACGTTACTGTACTTGAGTAGCTTTTTTGTGTACTTATACTTTTTCAAGTAATTTTTAAAGAGTGTACTTTTACTTTTACTTAAGTATGTTTTCTTTTAAGTAGTGTACTTCGGTACATTTTACATCACAACCGTTACTGAGTAAAAATAAAAATAAATAAAAAATAAAGAAAAGGCTAAAACAGAGAAGGGGAAATGCGTTCTGGAAATGAATCACGGGAAGGACAGTTGTCGCGCGCGCGAGTCTCACACAGACGATGGTGGACATGGAGGAGACCGAGGAACCTGTGGTGGACGACCCTGCAGAAAACGCAATTTCTTCCAGTAATGAAGTGCACCCCTGGCCCTACATACGTGATCACTTCAGCTTCGTAGAGAAAAGGGGTGACAGTTTCATTATGCAATGCAGATTATGTGTGCCCAAGAAGACAACCATTGCGGCATACAAAAATTCGACATCTAATCTGCGCAAGCATGTTGAGGTAAGTATTGTCATTGACATCATAATGTTTCCTTTCCATAGTAAAACCAACAATAGGCTGGTTATATTCCAAAAATAGTGGATGGCATTGCTAATGTTGAAGTAGCAACCTGTTGGTACTGTAACATAATGGTAGCTAGTCTGTTATTCGGTTGGCTAATCACAAAAGTTAAAAAATCTCATAAAAAATCTATGGCTTGGCCATGGTATTGTATTGACCTTTTTTGTTTGTCTCAGTTTTAATGCAGCATTATCCTAAGCATTCAATTTGATACACTTCCTTTAAATAAAACATCTGGGTTGAGATGTACATATATCCTTGTTTCCTCTTCTTTTTCATTTTTGCACAACACAATGGAGGCAGAAAACACCCATTGTTAAAAGTAACGTTTTACTTTTACTCAAAGTACATTTTAAATTATCTACTTTTTACTTTTACTTGAGTAGATTTTTTGTCTGGTAACTTTATTTGTACTTAAGTAAAATTTCATCAGAGTAACAGTACTTGTACTTGAGTATAATATTTTAGTACTCTTTCCACCTCTGCTATTCACTGTATATGAGCTGATATCCTAGTAGTAGAGTAGCTAATCAGAGTGTGCGATTGCTCATATCCAGTGAATATGGATATATATATATATATATATGGCAGAGTGACCACAACAGTGTTAGTGTCAGTTCTGCGCGCTGTGGCACGTGCACCTGAAGGCGTGCCTCGGGCTGAGTGCGCGCCGAGTGAGCTCCAGCACGTGCGCCATGAACAAAGCGCACCTGAACTCAATTAGAGAACTATGTGTTGGGCTATTTAAGGACTGCGCTGATGCTAAGGTGATGCGAAGTATTACGCCACGTTCAGTGCGCGCATTACCGAGCCTTTTTTCCCGTGTTTGTGGTTTTCGTGGTTTCTTGACTCCTGTCCCTGTTTCTAGTTCTTGTTCTCGTCTTGCCTGCAACATCCTGTTTGCGCCTCGACCGACCCTTTGCTTTTTTTCTCGTTAATGACCTTGCTTGCCGATTTGGATTGTTTGCCTTTGTATTTTTGTGTGTATATATATGCACTTCATTAAAATAAACACTTCTGCACATACACCCGTCTCCCTTGCGCACTTGACATTTAGCTAATTACTGTGGGCCGACAATATTAAACAAAAAAACAACAACTATATATTATAAAAAAAGTATCTATCTATCTATCTATCTATCTATCTATCTATCTATCTATCTATCTGCTTATTTACATTTTAGGTACGTGTTTATTAAAACTGTGTAAAGTGAAGAGAGGAACAGAGAGGGGTTTAAATAGATTGGGGAAATACGTTGCAAAGTTTGCTGAGATATTTTAAAAGGCCTCAAACAGCTGTGTGTGTGTGTGTGTGTGTGTGTGTGTGTGTGTGTGTGTGTGTGTGTGTGAGAGAGAGATTTTACAAAGAAATCTTTTCTTCGTCATCTTCAATCATTTGGAGCGAGCAGACAGATTCTTCTTCTTTTTTTACTTCTGTGATAAATAATATTTATCGCTTTTTATCACAATTTTTTTTATTATTTATCACTATTTATCACTAATTATTTATCACTATTTATCACTAATATTTATCACAATTTTTTACTTCTGTGATAGATCTTGCAGTACTGTAATATTGTTTGGTATGGCAGTCTATCCATGAGCTTAAAAACTAAATTGTCCCATCAAACTAAAATCTGCTCAAAGATTATTGGTCAACATCTTCATAACATCTATGAATCAGCCTATCACAAAAGCATGATAAGAATGGCTAATAACATTGTTTCTAACCATAATCATGTCTTAAATAATGAATTTCAACTCTTACCATCTAACCGCAGATTCGGTGTGCCACAGTTTAATAGGATAAGGTTAAAGCATTCTTTTGTACACCAGGCTATCCTGAAGTTAAACACTGAAATTAAAACAAGGTCAAGCAGACGGTGATTGGACATTTATGTTATATGTGCTGTTATTTATTTTATGTGTTGTTATATGTATTGTACCTGCCTATTGTGAAACTGTGTGGGTATGTAGTTTGTGTACATGTAGTATTGTATGTATTATTCTTCACAAATGGAGCTGCATTTGCAATACTTTGCTAGGACGTAAGACAAATTTCAGAGTTATCTGACATTAAAGTGTTATCTATCTATCTATCTATCTATCTATCTATCTATCTATCTATCTAGATGAATCAGCGTTTCTGTGACACACTTCTATGACAGTAACTTGCTTTTTGGATACAGCAGTAAACTGGTTCCACAGTTTATTGCTGTCATCACTGAGAGTTTTTAACAGCCGAGGAGATCCAGGATTTTGTGCTGAACAACAGGAAATGATTGGATTAATATTTTATTATAATGCAGTGATTGTTATTGTTGTTGATATGCTGCCAGAATGTGTTTTTTTTTTTTGTTGTTTGTTCTTGTCCCTGATTTTAAGCGACATTTATCAAGTTAGCGTGTTATCACTATTTTTATTTTCGATCCTCTGTACATCATGAGTTCAAATCCTGATGATGTTACAGGCATCTGTGGCTGGGGATCCAAGAAGGTGGTGGTCCCTGTGTGGGAGGGGCATACTCGGTCTCACCTGTCAATCAAGTGACGTCAGCCAATCACGGGCGTGTGTGTGTGAGATCATGTATGCACAAGAGGGCAGATAGCGCTTTGCTCTGTGTGTTACGCTGCCATGTGATGCAGCAGTTTGAGGAGATGCAGCTGGTGGTGTCATGTGACTCAGAAGAAGGCTGTGTGGTTTGAAGGTTGTGGAGTTGATATGAATAACAGAGTCATTAAAATTCCAGTGTAGAAATTCAAATGACAGCAATCGGGATGATTAACAATCAAACCAAAGCAGACTGTAAACTGAAGGAATGTTAAGAGGAGAAAAAACTACAGCATCGTCCTCACAGTAACTGAGTTCAGGTTGTCGTAAACTTGTGAGGACGCAAACGTATTTGTGAGAGTGCAGAGAAACTGATGCACTTAAGTTCAGCGAGCACTGAGACACGCCCACTTCCTGGCTTCTCACTTGCTCCGGTCTACACTTTACTCACGAGTTGAGGTGCGATTCACAACACTAACAACACTGGGGGAGGGGTCTCTTTTTTTGCAGCCTGCTGTAAATGATGTGAGATTATTTTGATTTTGACCCTGAGGATCTGGAGCACACTCGGGTTTGAGGATATTTAGGAACATGTGAGTGAAACTTCACCTGCAGTGTAACACGTGTTTCGAGGCGCGCTCACGTTGCTCGGCATGCTCTTCAGGCACTTCAACAGTTTAGTCTCCACCCCATTCAGCCGCATGGTGATCACATGACCCATCACCCAGGTGTGGTCCTTATAGAGTACCTGCAGCACAGGAACGAGGGATGAGTTCTTTCAGGTCGTGGATGATAGAGTGATATACAGAATAAATGAACTAACCTGACTGTAAATGAAGTACAAGCCCTTGGTCACCACGGTGATGGAGTCCCCGGATACCTGAAGCCCCACCCCATGGCTACGCCCAGCTACCCAGGAAAGAACAGTCTTATCATGCTCATCTAAAGAGGAGAGGAAGGAATGAGAGTAGAACAGGAAGCAAGAGTGTTTCTGAGGAATATTTTGTTGAACATATCCATTTGTGGAATGTAACATTTTAAATTTTTGAATATTTCCTTAAACATGCCAGAACACACACTTTACAGGAACAGTTTGGTGTCAGTTATCTACAGGTGACAGGTGTGTATCTATACGTACCGTACGAGTGTTTGGAGAGAGGAACCAGGTGCAGAAATGTTAGCTGTTCTGCTGAGAAATGACACAAACACTCAAGAATGAAATTGTGTGTGTGTGTGTGTGTGTGTGTGTGTGTGTGTGTGTGTGTGAGAGAGAGAGAGAAAGAGAAATAGTGTGACAGTGAGAGAGAGAGAGAGAGAGACAGAAGCTCCTTTTTAAGAGAGATCCTGCTATACTGCTATAAGAAAATCTCTCGATATACCAGCTTTGTTTCTTTACACTCAACCAAACAAAGTCGCCATAAAGCCACGGCAGTGTGTTATTTATGTCGTGCACCGGTGTTCTCGGACCAGCAGTGTAACATAACGGCGCGTCAGTGTTTAGTGTAGTGTACAACATACACATCAGAAATGCGAACACCCCGAGCAGACCGGTGTCACTTTATAACAGCAATAACGGCACGTGAACCGAGTGTTGAGGTGTCTGTAGGTTAGCTGCTAGCCGTTAGCATCTTCTTTGGATTAACAGTGAACTGTTTCTTCAGAGATTTTTAAATGATCTAGTAGTGGGTTGCACACGTAATACATCATTAAAACATCACACCCCTGTTCCTCCATATCAGTTCTCCCTTTTACACAGACATCGAATCAGCTCCGTGACCCAGCTCTGTGACTCAGCTCTGTGATTACCCCCACCACCGGCTCACAGGCCGAACATCACAGACCCCCATTCCAGGTTTGAGCATTTTATATAGAACAGTGTGGTGGAATAAAGCTACAAGGGGTGAGAGAGAGAGAATCTTGATTCTTTAATCAAGTTAAAAAGCGCCATAAAGAAAACGAATCATACTCGTGGCACATTGTGCAAATGTAATATTTGTGATCAGTAGAGTTAAATTGCATGTAGTTGTATTGTTGATTTAATGATATTTTAAATTTATGTCTTATATCAGACCTTCTTGAGATAATGATGTTTATTCTATCCACATTCACTGGATATGAGTAATCGTGCATTCTGATTGGCTACTCTACTACTAGGATATCAGCTCATATATTGTGAGTAGAGAAAAACAAAATGGCAGAGCGTGTTGCTGAACCAACCGAGGACGAAATAAAAACTCTACTCAAAAGCAAAACCCCAAAAAATAAAAAAGCAACAAAATATGGAATAAAAGCATTTTATGGTAAGAACATTCTCATTATCTGTAGCCGCTTTATCCTGTTCTACAGGGTCGCAGGCAAGCTGGAGCCTATCCCAGCTGACTACGGGCGAAAGGCGGGGTTCACCCTGGACAAGTCGCCAGGTCATCACAGGGCTGACACATAGACACAGACAACCATTCACACTCACATTCACACCTACGCTCAATTTAGAGTCACCAGTTAACCTAACCTGCATGTCTTTGGACTGTGGGGGAAACCGGAGCACCCGGAGGAAACCCACGCGGACACGGGGAGAACATGCAAACTCCACACAGAAAGGCCCTCGCCGGCCACGGGGCTCAAACCCGGACCTTCTTGCTGTGAGGCGACAGCGCTAACCACTACACCATCGTGTCGCCCCCTCATTGTACATATTGAAGATAAATAAAGCCTTGATTGATTGATAGAGAGAGAGAGAGAGAGAGAGAGAGAGAGAGAGAGAGAGAGATGAACCACATACAGTATATTTTGACACTGAATCTTGTGTAATATGGACAGACAGACAGACAGACAGACAGACAGAATCACTTGTAGAAAGAGTTATTAGCTTGGTAAAGAGGTTCTGTTCAGTAACACAGAATGTTTAACCCTTCCAGCAGAAGAACACACTGAAGATCTCATTCCATAACCTTTGAGGAAGTGTATAGGTTTGTGTTAAACTCACTCGCTCTCTTCTGTCTCACTTTTCTCTGTGAGGACACGTCCCTTTTCCCTCTCCTGCTCCCACACGCCAGCGACATGGAGGTCTAAAACACACACACACACACACACACACACACACACACATGCAGTGTTTACACACAGACAAGCAAACAGACAGGCAGACAGACAGACAGACATGTTTCTCCACTCACCCACCCCTGAGCAGCAGTAATAGCAGTAGAAGTTGCTGCACTCGGTCCTGACGCTCTGCAGCTCCGTCAGCATCCGTCTGTGTGTGTAATGCAGGTGGAGCAGAGCCACCATCACCCCGGCCATATACACCAACACACTCCACTTCAGCATGACTCCACTGTCACACAGCTGTGTGCACTTCTAGCGGAAACAACTGGACATTTAAAATAAAACTGTCATTAAACTTCTGCAAAAATTCTCTTCTTAGGAAACAATTTTCCCCTCAAGCCTCTGTGCTGACTTTCAGTTTTGGAATGTCATCAGTGGCCATGCGTGGGAGTGGCCTCCTGCTTACTCACCAGCCTTCAGCAAAAACAAAGCTCTACTATATCCCTCAAGAACACAGTAATTATCATTTGTGAAATAATTACCAAGCAGGATGTGAAGTCATGACACAGAATTATCTCATATCAATAAACGCATTTCAGCTTTTTCCCCTTTCTTTTCATTAATGTTTCACAAAACATGGCATGTTAAAAACATACATTATAAACTTTTTCTAGCAGTTGCAGCAACATATTCTTTCTTTCCTTTTTATACCAAACAATACCTGAAAATAATAAATAAAGCTTGGATATTATCTGTATATTGGATGTAAATGTGTTGATCAAGTAAACTGATCAGCCAGAACATTAAACCCACTTGCGTGAAGGTCCGCTTTGTGCCACCAAAACAGCTTGAGCGTGTCGAGGCATGGACTCCATATGACCTTTAAAGGTGTGCTGTAGCTTCTGGCACCAGGATGTTAATAGCAAATCCTTTAAGTGAATTGTGGGTGGGGCCTCCATGGCTCAGACTTGTTTCTTCAGAACATCCCACAGATGCTGATTGGACTGAGATCTGGGGAAGTTGGAGGCCAGGTCAACACCTGGAGCTCTTTGTCATGTTCCTGAACAGTTTCTGCAGTGTGTCAGGGAGCATTTTCCTGCTGAAAGAGGCCACTGCCATGAGGAAATACTGTTGCCATGAAGAGGTGAACTTGGTCTGTAACAGAGTTTAAGTAGGTGGTACGTGTCAAAGTAACATCCAGATGAACACCAGGACTCAAGGCTTCCCAGCAGAACATTGTCCAGAGCATCACACTGCCTCTGCTGGCTTGCCTTCTTCACATAGTGCATCCTGGTGCCATCTTTTCACCAGGTGAGTAACACACACACACACACACACACACACACACACCACATAATGGAAAAGAAAATGTGATTCATCAGACCAGGCCACCTTTTCACATTACAGTCCAGTTCTGATGCTCATGTGCCCATTGTAGGTCTTTCGGTGGTGTACAGGGGGTTAGTTTGGGTTCTCTGACTGATCTACAGCTACGCAGCTCCATACGCAGCAAGCTGAGATGCACTGTGTGTTCTGACTCCTTTCTATCAGAGCCAGCATGAACTTTTCAGCAATGTGTGTTATAGTAGCTGTCACCGGTTCACTGGTTGTCCTTCCTTGGACATTTTTGGTTGGTACAAACCACTGCATACCAGGAACACCCCACAAGACCTGCTGTTTTGGAGATGCTCAGACCCAGCCATCTACCCATCACAATTTGGCGCTCGTGAAAGTCACTCAGATCTTTACACTCGCCCATTTTTCCTGCTTCCAACATATCAACTCTGAGAACTGACTGTTCTCTTGCTGCCTCATATATCCCACCCTTTGGTTCAGCCTCTTTGATGTGCTGTGATGTGCTTTGGTCTAATGCTGACAGGACAAGCCTTGACAGATTACTAAGGTTGCAGAAGAGAGGAAGAGAGAAAGAGAGGAGCCTGCATTATTCTACAAAAGAAGACCAAAGAAGAACGATCTGAAAACTTGTTTAAAGAGTTGGGTTGGATCCTTTGCTTGAACTGATCGTTGGACTTTCTATAAATGCCTATTTGTATTCAAATGTTTGAAAGGACTTTGCCCATCATCCCTCAGGAACATGTTTACCCGTAATTCTGAAGGACATAACTACAACACGAGAAACAAATCTAACATTCACACAGTCGAAATATCACCAAGTCTGGTTATAGATCCTTCAAATATTCTGCTGCTAAATTATTCAACAGTCTGGATTCTATAGTTATAAACTCTAAATGTGTTAAATAATTTTGCTCAAACTATTGGTTAGGCATAGAACTAAAAATGTTCTAGATTAACTCTAAATTGTCCAATGTACTCAAACCTTAAAGTTATTATAATTTTCATGCTATTTCTTAAAGTTTCAATTGTCAATACAAATCACTGTAAGTTTTAATATTTCATCTCATCTCATTATCTGTAGCCGCTTTATCCTTCTACAGGGTCGCAGGCGAGCTGGAGTCTATCCCAGCTGACTACGGGCGAAAGGCGGGGTTCACCCTGGACAAGTCGCCAGGTCATCACAGGGCTGACACATAGACACAGACAACCATTCACACTCACATTCACACCTACGCTCAATTTAGAGTCACCAGTTAACCTAACCTGCATGTCTTTGGACTGTGGGGGAAACCGGAGCACCCGGAGGAAACCCACACGGACACGGGGAGAACATGCAAACTCCACACAGAAAGGCCCTCGCCGGCCACGGGGCTCGAACCCGGACCTTCTTGCTGTGAGGCGACAGCGCGAACCACTACACCACCGTGCCGCCGTTATGATATATATTTGCCATTAATTTATATTTATGTTATGCACAGCTTTCATGTAAATAAGTGTAAGTTTTTGAAACCCTGTGCCTAATAAAGTTAATAATAATAATAATAATAATTATTATTATTATTATTATTATTATTATCCAGCCTATGCCACATCATACAAAGACATTCTATGCCATTGTGTGCTTCCAACTTCGTGGCAATAGTTTGGGGAAGAACCACGTGTGTGTGATGGTCAGGGGTGCACTCTGAAAGCGTACTTTCAAAAGCACTTTGTAAACCTGAGAGCAGATATAATTCCCCGTGTCACAGAGTTGGAGAGAATCTCATCAGTCAGGGAGCCTGGGGGCTGTTCGGGAAAACCCGAGAAATGGAAGTGGACAAAGTCACGTATTTGGAAATCCCTAAATAAATGTGAGTGTGGGAGGTCCAGTTTGGCCTTGAGATTGTTCAAACTGGTAAAGAACTTATCAAATAGATCAGATCAACAAACAAGAGCTGTATTCCTCCACTCCTCCAAGAGAAAGAGGCATGGCATTGCACTGTTTTAAAAGTGTGCTTTCAAAGCACTGTGTAAACCTGCTAGCAGAAATAATTCCCGAGAAGAAGAAAGGTTATGTGAAATATTAAATTCATAAATGTAAAAAATTACAGGGGGCCAAATGAAAGGGCAACATCACAGCTGGGATCTGTTTTTCTGCACCGTTAAAGGGAAACATTTACTTTAGCCAATATTACTTTAGCTTATAAAACTTTAGCTTCTATCCTGAAAAGGAACGAGATTTCTGATGAAACACGTTTAGGACAGAGTCCACACACAGAGTGGAGCCTGAGGTACAGAGTCAAAGGTCATCAGCATACAGGGAGACTCAGTGGTCAAGTCCAGCTCGATAAATACCAGTAAAAAATAAACACGCTTGTAATTTTAGTGCATTAAAATAAGTCAGTTTAAGGTATGGGGTTTTCGTGATTTCTGAATAAGCCCTTTATCCTCATTAAAAATGCCAGAATATTTAAATACACATGAATTTGCTAATTGATGGATCCACGTTTTGTGACATCACAAACTGAAATCATACGTAATGTTGATGGAAGAAGAGAGAGATGAGTTTGACACAACATCCAGAAAAGTGTTTATAATTTTATTCATTTAATGTAGAATTTATCCTAAATGACAGAATCTTAAATAAAACTGTTCCACTTTATTGTGTAGGTTTATCAACAGAACCTGGAAACACAAACCAGAAGTAAATAACAAACAGGAAACTCCTAATGAAATGTCACATGGTAAACACGTAAATAAAAACAATAAACAGAATTAAAATCTCTGAAGACAACAGGAACGTTAAATAAATTCATACATATGCAAAAAAAAATCCTAAATTGAAGGGAAACCCCAGAATTCAGTGTGAAACAGACGGGGCGTGTCTAGGTAAGGCGTATCCAGATAGGGTGTGGCAGTATACGGTGTGTCCAGACAGGGCGTGTCCCAGTTCCTCTGACTCTCTCTGTGCGCTGTTCCTGTCACCACAAACGACATCATGGGGTTTCCACCAGGAGCAAGATCCATCATCTCCTCACAGCCACCAAACACCTGAACGCTCAGAGAAATACATCAGTTATCATTAGCCGAGTCGTTAGCAGGAGGTCGTTAACACTGGAAACAAATCTATTTTTTTCATGTCAAAGTGGACAAAGTGATTATCACTGATCTCGGCCCCTCGCCACTAACCGTGACCCTGCAGTGACCTCCACTGCACTCGCACTGGCAGGGTTTTTATTGCTGGAATAAACACTGTACCTGTGGGTTTATGGTGCTGGTGTTCAGGTGTGTTGGACTTGGGGCAGTGTACTGAGTGTGTGTGTGAGACGTGTCCAAACTCCACGGAGTCTCGGGAGGAGTCAGGTTCCCAACATCAAAGGAACAGCTGTTCTCTGGAGTGTAATCCAGTGTCGAGCCCCACCACTTCTCCTTCTTCGTCCTGTAACCATCATCATCATCTTCACTTCTTACTCCCTGCTTATGTTCACATCACCAAGCTCAAGTGACTCAAATCTGATTTTTTTTGTTATTGTTTATGCAGACGACTCGTGAAAAAAAGTATCAATGTGCATGTGTGTGCTGTTCAGGACAGGTGTGCTCACATTATAGTGAGATACAGATCACATGTAATTGAGTGTGAATCATCAGGACAGACAAATCCAATCCTAGCAAGAAATAAAAAAATCGGGATTGAACAATGAGGCTTGTGAACGTAGCCGAAGTGTGTGTGCCCCCAGCCTGTTTCACCATCTCTCTATTCATGTCTGTTTATCAGTGTGTATCATTCTTTCTGTCAACTTGCCTGTCTGTCTCTGTATGTGTCTGTCTCTCCTGCTCTCACTCCTTCTATCTATCCATCTGTCTGTTTGTATATCTTCCTGTCTGTCTCTGTTTATCAGTCTTTCTGTCCTTTGTTCTATGTCTGCATTTCTATTCATCTGTTTATCTTTATTCTTTCAGACTATCTGACTGTCAATATGTCTGTTAATCATTGTCTCTTTTTCTATCTGTCTGTTTATCTGTTTTATCAGTCTAACCTGCCACACTAGTGCTGCTAGCCCACCACCCACACACCCTCCCTCCCTCCCTCCCTCCCCTTACTGTTCTATGGCACTCTGTTTCCTCCTCAGGTCTCCGATGTGCTGCGTGACTGCAGCTGCTTGTCTCTGTGCTGCATCTCCTCTCTGCACTCGTCCTCCTCCCTTCTTCCTTCTGCCCATCAGCTGAGCCGGAGATGGCAGAGTGTCTACAGAGAGATTCTCTTCCCTCATTCCCATTATTCCCCTGACTCCTCTCACTCCTGTACACACCTGTACATGTGTCTCTCACACACACACACACACACACACACAGATCAGATCCTCACCTGACTCATCACATCACCTGGAAATTGCAGTTAGGTCAATAAGTTAAATAATTTTCATATGGATAAATAAATGAGATGATGTCCTGACCATCTCAGCAGGTTCTCTGGAGAACATGTTTAATGGATGGCCGTAGCATGGATCATAGCATGCTGCCTTGTCACTGAATTAAGTTTAAACACACACACACACACACACACACATATCTATTTAACTATTTAAAATGAATGAAATGCATTCCTGTGGGTGTCAGGACCCAATTCCTACTTCTGTGAGAAAAAGCTCTGATTTCATCCTGATAAAGTTACCCAGCACTGCAGGTGTAAATTAAACACTGCACAAATCAATATGTCAATTCAGTAAGCAAGTATAAGTGTTAAGATGCTGTATTAGATGTGAATTCATCTGATTCAGTGGTGTAAATGTTAAATATTGTGCTATTTTCATGCTTATAATAGCTTAAGTTTTCATATAAAATTATAGATAATTCAGTACTGTCACGTGACCGTGTGTATGTTAAGTTTGCTCACAAACCTGTGTTTAATGCTTTAGTTCATTCATTAATTTATTCATTTTTACCTGAGGATTTTCTCCCAAAACTCCTCACCATACTGAGAGAGGGAGGAGGAGGAGGAGTGATGAAGATCTCGGGCAGGGAGACACACTGTGACCGCAGAGCGCCGGTGCACTTCCCGTGACCGCCTGCAGGGGGCAGCACACACCCACTAATCACATTCACCAGACCCGTTATACCTTAGCCCGAAGACTAAAAGACGGTAATAAATTATAAAATTAATTAAATAAAATACATAATTATATACTTTGCAAAACTGAGAAAGTGCGCGCTTTCTTCTGTTTCATCCGGTTCCGCTTGATGCAGCTGGAAGCCGTGTGTGGTCCACTGCTGCCACATTGAGCTATGCTAAGCTAATCTTTGATAAAATTGATGCGTGTTAGCTATAGCTTAGCTAATCACCTTGACGATTATTTAATAAATAATATATCTTAGTTGTATGTATATTTTTTATTACTATACGAATTTCTATAAACCGATAAAAAGTATTTTTAAACCCGAAATAGTTTAAATGGCCAACTGCTAAACTTTTATCTTATGCTAATTAGCTATATATTTATATTTAGTTAGCGGAGTTGATTTCCGGTTTGGGCGCGAGCTGTTGCGCATGCGGAGTAAGGTTCAGAGTTTCTACATGAGTGTTATTATTCGTTATTCTAATAACAGGTTTTTATTATTAATTAATTCACCTCGAAGTGCTTAACGTTTAAATTTTGTTGTATTAGTTATGAATTGTTTTTTTTTTGTATTAATACATTTATTCTTTAATTATTTCTGGGGGGGATAATTTCTTTTTATATTTGTCACTTTTTCTCATTCTCTCTTCCTTTTTATTTTTTTCTTCTATAATTTCTATCTTTTATTCGTTATTTATTTCCTACACACATTGTGTGTGTCTCCTTTGTGAAAGAAAGAGCTAGTTATATTAGGAGGTTATTATTATTATTATTATTATTATTATTATTATTATTATGTTGTTGTTGTTGTTGCTATTATGTTATTATTATATTAGTTATGTTTGGACGTTTTATGATTTTGTGGATTTTTTTCTTTGCATGCTTTACTTTTTTAGAACTTTAGACAGATAGGGTATATGTGAAACTTTTATTAAAAATTTGGTAGTTCTTTTAAATATCAAATAGCTTTAAGAAACGTTTAATTTGTATTTTTATTTTATGTGACGTGGATCTTTAGTTCCTGCATCTGCTGTTACTTTAAAGCGCGATGACGTCATTACGGAGCAAGCGGCCGGTGGGTTGCCAGATTGTACATTTGAATCTTTTCATGCTTTCAATTACCCATCAATCCATTATCTGTAGCCGCTTATCCTGTACAGGGCAACGGGTGAGCTGGATCCTATCCCAGCTGACTCTGGGTGAGAGGTGGGGTTCACCCTGGACAAGTCGCCAGGTCATCACAGGGCTGACACATAGACACAGACAACCATTCACACTCACATTCACACCTACGCTCAATTTAGAGTCACCAGTTAACCTAACCTGCATGTCTTTGGACTGTGGGGGAAACCGGAGCACCCGGAGGAAACCCACGCGGACATGGGGAGAACATGCAAACTCCACACAGAAAGGCCCTCGCCGGCCACGGGGCTCGAACCCAGACCTTCTTGCTGTGAGGCGACAGCGCTAACCACTACACCACCGTGCCACTCCTGCTTTCAATTACAGTGAGCAAAAGAAACATATTAGATGAAATCCTCTTTGTTTTCATTCAACTGTTTTACAAATTAATATTAGAAATATTGTAGTTGGGTTAATGAAGTAATAGTGTCGGTGTTATTTTAGTCTTTTCACTCTCCTGACATGCTACAGTGTAGTTCAACATTGAAAATGAATAAATAATCCCATCCATCTACTTTTGTGCCTCAAATCACAGCAGACATTATGCACACTATTCTAGACTGGTGTTGAGCGCTAACACTAACTGCTTTTCCTGTTACAGTTAAGTGTTTCATTTTTAAAAATCTCACTCCTGTCACCTTTAAACCCACTGAAATGCCTGTTTTGTGTAGCAGCCTTCTGAATTTTCTAGATTAGGAAAGGTCAGGGTTTTTGATGTGAAATACAGATCATGACAACAATCACAATGACAGCGGAAAGTTTTAAGAGAAACAGAACACGTCAGTGGGTTTAACATTGCGATGCCTGAAATTACTAACATTTTACAGTTCAATTTGGGAACTTAACAAACAGATATGTTCATTAGATAGGGTGGCAAGGTGGTGTAGTGGTTAGCACAGTCGCCTCACAGCAAGCAGGTTTCGGGTTCGAACCCAGCGGCCGGCGAGGGCCTTTCTGTGTGGAGTTTGCATGTTCTCCCCGTGTCTGTGTGGGTTTCCTCCAGGGGCTCTGGTTTCCCCCACAATCTAAAGACATGCAGTTCGGTTAACGTGGGGCAGCCTTGGGCTGAGGTGCCCTTGAGCGAGGTACTGAACCCCTGACTGCTCCCCGGGCGCTCTGGTGTGGCTGCCCACTGCTCTGAGTGTGTGTTCACTGCTTCAGATGGGTTAAATGCAGAGGATGAATTTCACTGTGCTTGAAGTGTGCATGTGACAAATAAAGATTTCTTGTTTTGTGCTGATGTGTATAGTGAATATCACTTTTAAATATTTCAAATGCGCATAAGATATGCAGTGAGTGTGAACAATGGTGTAAATCAGACTCCTCTGCTTGGCATCAGGACATATCACACCACCCCAGTGTGGATTATCTCCCAGATCCACGAAACCGGTCAGTCGGTGTAATGGCTCATTTAGGCTCAATGTTAAATATATATACAGACACGGACAGGACTTTCTGTCTGCACTCTATGTTCATTTTGTCCATATTTGTGCTCCTTTTCTGAAAGCTTACTAATATGAATGAACCGGAGCAGTACCACCAGAAATCATGAGGGCTGTGTAGCCAATATTTCAAGCTAGACACGAAAAAACCTTTCAAATGGCGGAGCCTGTTGAGGAATGGTTATGTGATTTAGTAAGAAATCTTAACGTCCACGTTTGCATCTTTCTTAACAGGTACATTATTACAGCCTTCTCCACGATCACCATGTTTGTTGTTGTCAGAAACTTTTGACTCTGAGCTGCCCTCTAGCAGGCCCGGCGCCATGGGGGGGCGAAAGGGGGCGTTGCCCCCTCGTGGCTACAGCCCCGCCCCCTCAACGGAGACTCAGATCACTTAATTTTTTTCTTCATCTCATCTCATTATCTGTAGCCGCTTTATCCTGTTCTACAGGGTCGCAGACGAGCTGGATCCTATCCCAGCTGACTACGGGCGAAAGGCGGGGTACACCCTGGACAAGTCGCCAGGTCATCACAGGGCTGACACATAGACACAGACAACCATTCACACTCACATTCACACCTACGCTCAATTTAGAGTCACCAGTTAACCTAACCTGCATGTCTTTGGACTGTGGGGGAAACCGGAGCACCCGGAGGAAACCCACGCGGACACGGGGAGAACATGCAAACTCCACACAGAAAGGCCCTCGCCGGCCACGGGGCTCGAACCCGGACCTTCTTGCTGTGAGGCGACAGCGCTAACTACTACACCACCGTGACGCCCCTAATTGTTTTCTTATGAAAATATAATGTATTATAGACGTATTAATAATTTGCATTTTCAAATACGAAATATTAAGTGGTTGCGCATTGCACAAAAATATATTTCACATAAATCACTACTAAAACTGGCACGGTAGAACAAATCTGATTGGTTGTTATGATTCTTACGTTGCAATCGTAGAATTCAACTGTATTAAGGTAGGATTATTTCAAAAAGCCTGAATTTAATATTAACCCTGTTTTAGACATATGTATCAATCCTAACTACTCGGGACTACTAGTTATTGTGGGTGTATGTGTGAAATGCTGACACAGCCGCGCACACACACACCTGTGATAAGGACAAGGGGAGGGGTCGTGCGGGCGGGCGGGGGTTTTAGGCCCAATCCCAATTCTAATTTCTACCCCTACCCCTCCCCCTTCCCCTCCCCCTTCCCCTTGGCCCTCCCCCTTGAAACTGAGCTACAAGGGATAGGGCTTGAAATTCAACCCCTACGTATTGGGATAGCCCTTCAACGATCGCATACGTCATCGCGTACCTCCGTCAGCGTTTACGTTAGCAAAACGCGACCAAATGCGTCACTGGCTGCGACCAGCCGCTACAGTCAGAGCCAGAGCCAGAGCCAGAAATCTCTGCTGGCAGGGTGTGATTTGTTAACTAACACCACTGAATGGGATATCTTTGGCGCTTCGTGCACCACATCCGACAGAATGAGGTGTCAGAACACTCATGTAAACAATAAAAGCGAGAATAACAGAACAAAACGTACGCAGTCAAGCAACCGAAAACAATACTCACTCCCAAAGCTTTTTAGCAGCAGCTTGGATTTCAGAAATCGCTGCTCATTCTCAGCTCGAAAGCGAATCAAGCGGCGTGTTTCCTCTGGATAACAACTTAAAACACGTAAATAATGGAGAAAATACATTTATGACAATCTTTCGCCGCGGGAACCGCCATCTTTCTGAAATCCGCATGAAATCTCACTGAAATCCGCATGGCATTGTGGGAAATCACTCAAACCCCTTCGTTCGGAGTCAGCTCCAGGAAAATCTCAGTTTGGAGGGGTACAGAAGCCCTACCCCTTCCCCTACCCCTCCGCGTTAACTGGGATTGGGATACCCCTACCCCTTCACGTGAACGCGCAAAATGGAGGGGAAGGGCCAAGGGGTATGTCCAAGGGGTGAAATGGGATTCGGCCTTACATGTACACTTACAAGTGCACTGTCTCTGCAATATCCTGCAATATGCAGTCAAGTTTACGGGAGTAGTCTTTCCCCCACCGAATTAAACGAATTCAATCACAATATTGTGAATCCATTTTCTTTCTTTGTAGGCTAAGTTTATCTCCGTTTATGTTGGTGTGTGTGTTCATATATGGTCCGCTTTGTACGCAAATAGCGTAAGAATATGTGTCGTTGACGTCACCCCCCATGCAACGGGGGTGAAAATTAATCACTTCAGAGTGTTTAGTCCCCTACACGCCTAAACTGGGATCGCGGATTAAGTGGTTAGCGTTGACTCGGTGCGAGTCAGGAAGGTTATTACTGGTGCAGCCGCGGGGTCTGTTGATTTTTTTAAATTATGATTTTGGCCGCGCTCCGGTTTCCCCCACAGTCCAAAGACATGCAGGTTAGGTTAACTGGTGACTCTAAATTGAGCGTAGGTGTGAATGTGAGTGTGAATGGTTGTCTGTGTCTATGTGTCAGCCCTGTGATGACCTGGCGACTTGTCCAGGGTGAACCCCGCCTTTCGCCCGTAGTCAGCTGGGATAGGATCCAGCTTGCCTGCGACCCTGTAGAACAGGATAAAGCGGCTACAGATAATGAGATGAGATGAGATTTTGGCCGCCGAGGCAAGTACCTTACTTGCATTGACGTTTTGTTTTCATGCCGCAGAGCTATTTGTATGTATTTTAAATGTAAAGGACTTGCCTGTAGGTTTGTGTGTGTTGTTTTATGTTTGGCATCTTTCCGGTTGTACCGCGTGTCTGTGAGAAAATCGGAGGGGAGGGGTAACAGGTGGGCACGGGTGTTGATAAAGCGCAACTGCCCTGGTAATATGTCACATGATTTTCCCAGACTAAAGCAACCTTCGGGGCCGTGGTTTTGTGGTTGGCGCAGTTAATTGTTTGAAACACGTTGTCAGACCGCCATCACTACTACACACTATATGAAAAATATTTGCCCCCTTGCGATTTCTAATTGCCCCCTTAGTAAACTGTTCCTGGCGCTGGGCCTGCCTCTAGTGGACGCATTGTTTAACATCCAAGCTAACGGAAGGAACTCATGGAAGTATGTAGCCAGTGACGGTTAAGCCAGTATCATACATGTCAACCTATACGGAATGTCCGTATTTTATCCGGATTTGATTCAATAAACGTAGTATACGGGCGTACAAATAAAGTTATACGGATTCTTTAAAAAAACTTCAATATTTATTTAGAGCTATAATCAATTCCCACGATGATAAAAGAGCGCATAACATTTACAAACGTACTGTACACCACAGACAGCCAGTAAAGAGTCTTATGAAATCGCGCGTTATCTTGTGGTAGCGAGACTTTGTTCCACTTTTGATCATGCGCACACTGCATTGCGAGAATCCCGCCAACCTGGAAGTAACATTTTGTTTGAAACGCGTATTTCCACCTGAGCGACTTTCAGTAGCGACTGAAAAGATTCTGAATGGGCGCTCCGGCAAGACCAACACAGACACTTGCTGTGACATGCAGCCTAGTGAGGTATTGGTGCAGAGCGCTAAAAAAGCTGTCATGGAGTACAATTCAGAACATTAGAGTGACACTTTGTGTTTTTGTCGAACATTGGAGCTTTGTATTCATTCTGAAGGTTTATTGTTATTAATATTGAATAAAAAGTAACTGGGATATATCATTGTTAATTATCATTCAAATTTTAGGTAAATTATTTTAATTTGCATCTTATACGGATTTTATAAGGGAAATACGGATTTTGGAGGTTGGTTATACAGGTTTGATTGACCAAAGGTTGACATGTATGCAGTATCTCACTGGGCTGCGACAGCTTGCGACAAATTGCGAACATCATTCGCGAGAGAGTTTCAAAAGTGCCTTGAAACATTCGCGGGGCTTCTCAATTTCCTCGCATGAGTCGCAAATTGTTGCTCCTTCATCGCTGAAATTTTGAAAGTGTTCAAAAAATTAGTGCGACAAAATTTCTCTCAAAATAGCTGCAAATGTGTCGCAAAGCTATCGCAAACCCTTCTCAAGTCAGTTTCTGTGAGGCTTCTCTACTTCCCTGCCTGCCGAGGGAAAGAAGAAAGAAGGCACAACTTTATTCATCACACACTTGTGAAATTTCCTCTCTGCATTTAACCCATCTGAAGCAGTGAACACACACATACACACACACGAGCAATGAGCGCACACACACATACCCAGAGCAGTGGGCAGCCATGCTAACAGCGCCCGGGGAGCAGTTGGGAGTTCGGTGCCTCACTCAAGGGCACCTCAGCCCAAGGCCGTCCCATATTAACCTAACCGCATGTCTTTGGACTGTGGGGGAAACCGGAGCACCCGGAGGAAACCCACGCAGACACGGGGAGAACATGCAAACTCCACACAGAAAGGCCCTCGCCGGCCACTGGGTTCGAACCCAGAACCTTCTTGCTGTGAGGCAACCGTGTTAACCACTACACCACCGTGATGCCCACAAAGCCGGGCTGCGACAGCCTGTGACTAGTTGGAGACACAACAATTGCGGTAAAATATGCGAATATCAATTCATTGTGATTCCAAGTGAAAATTGTCACTAATTCGCATATTTTATCACAATTGTTGTGTCTCCAACTAGTCGCAGGCTGTCGCAACCCAGTGAGATACTACCCTTACTAACTATTTATTAACTGAGCGCAAGGTCTTTATGGGAAAATATC
Organism: Neoarius graeffei; assembly: GCF_027579695.1. Taxonomy (NCBI): domain Eukaryota; kingdom Metazoa; phylum Chordata; class Actinopteri; order Siluriformes; family Ariidae; genus Neoarius; species Neoarius graeffei. The sequence goes on from NC_083596.1 coordinate 1,787,881, forward strand.
AAACTGAAGTCTTGATATACAAAAAGACTGAGCAAGTGAGGTTAATAAGGAGTTTATTATATAGCTTTTTTATTTCTAAGATTAAAATAGAATTATAATGAGGTGTGACACTGCTTTCAGTCATGTCGTATTTGTAACGTAGTTGAGTCACACATGCAGAATAAATGGCTAGCAGTTTCAAAACTGAATTTCTGTTCGCGCTTCGCAGTTTCTGAGCGCTCTTTGTTGCTCATTTGTTGAATAACTCGGTGACTCTTGTTTGTTTTTTGTGTTTCGGCCATTTTTAATTCTGTTTTGACTTCCAGTTAATCTTTTTTTTTTTGTCTTTTTGTTTTGGTTTGTTTTTTGCAACATTGAAAGCCGGCACCTTGGAAAGAAAGTCTATAATCGCCCACAGGCATTACGGGACAATACTGCCTGCCAAGGAACCAATCAGAGTGCACGATTTTACGTGAAATATAATAAATAGTTTGAAATGTACATTTTTTTTTCTACATAAAGGGAGCCTTTAGAAATATTCCTTTGGTGTTTAATCACTTGCTAAAAACATACATATTTTACTAGACATCATAAAATGTTCATATGTTACAGTTGACCTATGTTATAAATCTGGCATTTTTAAAAACGCATTGTGGGAAAAGCTTGGGGACGCAGAAAATTCACAATGCACATTTAGGGTTCTAAAAAATTTCGGAATCCATCCCTGTGTCCAAAATCGCTCCCTACTCACTATATAGGGCACTATATAGTGAAGACGCCATTTTATAGCGCTGTCCGAAACGATAGTGAGGATTATTACACCCAGTGCGCTCAAAGTATCCCACAATGCATCACGAAAAGTAGTGTACAACTGATGGTCACTAACCAAGCAATGTATCCCATCATGCATTGCAGTCGTGCTGCAAGAAATCAAATTAAAAGTCTCAAATTTGATTGAATAAAAGGCAGCGGCAAAGAAGAAAGGATTCAGCCTCGATTTAAAAAAACTGAAAGCTGCAGCAGACACAAAGTACTTTGTATTGATTAATGTAGGAAATTCCCTCAGTATAATATGGATTCATCACAAAAACACACGCATGTATTTATTATTTTGAAACCCACCAGCCGACTGATCCGGCACGTTTTAATTATGTGACAATAATGACGTAAAGACCAGCGCGACGGACTAGTGTCTGAAAGTGGGTTTTTTTTTTTTTTTTTTAGTTTTACCAATGAGCTCACTGTATAGTCCTCTATATAGTAATTCCCTAGATAGCGAGTAGGGAGTAGTGAACGAGTGAGCGATTTCGGACACGGCGTGCATTTAACCTTATTAGGGTGAACCAATACAATCTGGCAACCGTAGTGACCCGATTCTCTCCAATCTGGCAACCTACCATGAGAGGGTGTACAGCGTAATCGCGCGAGACGGGGGGAGAGCTGCCAGGGCCGCACGCGAGGCCGAACTTTTACCGGTCACTTTTTCTTTTCTTTTTTTTTTTTTCTTTTCTCTTTATTTTTTTGGCCTCACCTAGTTTTTATTTTCATTATTTTTATTTCCTCAGACCCCTTAGTGGATACTGTGACTCAGCCTTTAACGATTGCGTCATTTATATTGATCTCACAGTTTATTTTTGAAGTGTATTTTCGTCCTGAAGTGATTTGAAGAAGAAAAGTCCGGAGTCTGAGGGCTTGAAGCTAAGCGGCTAACAGGACGAGAAAAAGAGTGACATCATCGAAGGAAAACTTCATCGGAGATTAAAAGTCGTGGGACAGATCGTGGGTTTTGTGGTAATTTATGAAGGTTTTGGGCCCAAACGTTGAATTTTGAGAGAAACTTATTGGATTTGAGGAGCCGGTGATTAGCACTAGCTAAACAGGTGCGGCTCATCTGGAGACGAGGACTTTATTGGTTTCTGGTTTTTATTTTTGCTTTTTGAAACTTTTGGATCTTTTTCTTTCCCCTTTTTTCTAAGTGGTGAGTAAATGAGTTTAACTTCTCTAATGATCAGTGTATGTCATGAGCTGTAACTACATTTCACAAAAACAATCACTTCAGTGTTAAAACACCTCAGCTTATGTAAACTCCTACTGTGTGTGTGTGTGTTTATTGATTTTTGTTTTTCAGCACAGTCTTATTTTATCTCTCTGTATTGTTTACTGATGCTTTAAATTAAAACCCGAGACTCGGTATCGACTCATGAATCATGTGAGTGAGTCAGTTCGAGTTGATCCACTGTGAAAACCTGTCGAGTTTTTATTCCTTTTTTTGTGTGTAAAGAAGAGAAGGTGAAATGGACTGACCAAACACCCCTTTATCAGCTCCCAGATGTGTGTAAACACACCTGTTTCTCTCTCTCTCTCTCTCTCTCTCTCTCTCTCTCTCTCTCCTTAATCTTTTTCTTCTTATTCCATTCTTCTTTCTTTCATTTCATCTTTTCTCTCTCTTCCATCTTTTTCATCCTCTTGTCTTCTCTTATCTTTTTTCCAATTCCCCATCTGTGTACTTTCTTTTTCTCTTGTCTTTCCCTCTTTATTTTCTTCTAGTCTTCTCTTCTTTTGACTTTTAAATGGTCTGTCCTCACTGAAGCATTTCTTTTTTTTCTTTTCATCCTTCCATCGTCTCCTTTTTTCTTTTTTAAATTCAGTGTGCTTACCAAACTTCTTTTTTCCTCTTTCCATCTTTCTACCTTTTCTTTCATCCTCCATCGATTCCCTCTGTTCTCTCTGAATCTTCCTGTTCTTCTTTCTCTTATTCCATCTTTCTCTCTTTAATCTTGTCCCCTCATCTTTTTTCATTTGAATGTCTGCTCTTACTTTTCCTCTTCCATCTTTGTTTTTCCTCTCAGCTTTCTTTTTGCTCTTTTTTTCTCTTCTTGTCTTGAACTGACTTTTCTTGTTCTGTTCACTCAGTTTTTTTAGCTTCTCTCATTTTTCTCTATTTTCTCTGTAGTCTCTGCTTCTTTCTCACATTTGTTTCTCCTTTTGTTCCTTTATTTCTGTTCTGATTTTTTTTTCTTATTCTCTCTTCTCATCTCATTCTTTCATTTCTTTCTACTGCCTTATTTTCTCCTCCTCTTTCTCAGGCGTGTTTATATTTCTGTATTGAACCTGTCTTTCCTTCAGGGTTGTGTGTGTGTGTTTTGTTTACTGTCTGTGGAGCTTCATTACAGAACAGGCAGATTAAAACACACACTCCTCTCTCTCTTCTGTCACTCTTTTTTTTTGTCTCTCTTTTTTTATTTAATTAAGTTCTTTCTTCTGTCACTTCCTTTTCTTTATTTTCTCTCATTCTGTTGTTTCTTCTTGCTCCTCCACTTCCTGACCCCACACAGGTTCTGCATGTAAACACAGGATTTCTATTATTTTAGCTCTGTGTGTAGTGTGTTTGTGCAGAACCCTGGTGTGTTCACCTCCTCAGTGCGGTTCTTTGCTCCGCTGAGATGAGAACACACTCTGGTCTGAGACTGTCTGACCGATTCACTTCTGTGTGAACTCTGACTCTGAATCAACTCATTGCAGGAGGTAAACCAAACACGGCGTATGTTTTGGATCACAGTGGGATGTTGCTTGTTAGTTTGTGTGTAAGCTGCTAAAGAGAAAAATATACTGTGATAAATGTTTTAAATTAGTTATATAATTAACGTATCATTTATCGAACTTCGACTCAAGGTTTTAGATTTTGTCACTGAATTGATTCTGATGAATAAAGGAGTTTTATGAGGACGTTTATAAACCCTGCACACAAAACGGCTTTTTTTTCTTCTTAGGTTGTGAGAAACCAAACCAGATCACAAATGAATCAAAAGAATCAATTTGCCACTGATTCAGATTCAGCATAGGGACTAATGGGGTGGAATTGCTCTAAAACTGCGGCGGTTTGCTCAGTCAGAATCATTACATCCAGAAGATAAATTTATCACTTATGTTCTTCACAGATGTTTGAGGAAATACTAAAATAGAGATTGAAACATTGAGACAAAGCGACGGTGTTGTGACCTGAATCACTGCCTTGTGACAGTCATCTGAAAGGAAAAAAGACCAGTGCAAGACTGACTCTTTGAATCATCTTTACTCGACTCAGGAGTTGAGTCCTTTCTTCCCTCATCTCTCTTCTATCTCTTTACTAAACTTCTCTTCCTGTTCTGTGTCTCTCTGTTTTCAGCCTGCAGTGATTTTATTTTTTTCTTCTATCGCTCTCTGATGTGTACCGTACACTCCTCCTGAATTTTTGTAACAGTTTTAAATCTTTGATGTTGACCCTGAGACGAGCTCCACCTCTCCTCCCCTGCATTCTTATGCAGTTATAACTGGGTTTTAAGTAACTGTAATTTATTATTTGTAGTGGGGAAATAAGGAGAGGAATGGAACACACACACTTATGTCATTCTTCATTCCTTACAGTCTTGTTTTCATCCACACCACAGATAAGGCAGGTTTGGTCAGGTCTGAGAGTGTGAGGCTGCAAATGCTTCCTTCACGAAGGAATAAAACACTTGATGTGCTGTTTTAGAAAAATGATCAATGACCTATTGCTGCAACATGCTGAGATAAATTTTGCAATAACAGCACATCCCCAAGTGTTTTATTTCTCTTATACAGCAACAGTTACAACTTTTAATAAATAAAAAGAACAACACATCAGACTTTTTGTCCTTTTGTAGTTACATTTCATATTCGTGAGTCGAGTTTTTTTCCATGTTATAGCCATGATACACCATCATTCCCTCAACAGCCCCCCCCCCCCCCCCCCCCCGAAGTTCAGTGTGTCAATTTTGAATTTCTTTTTTTGAATAAAGTGTTTTATTTCTGCATCAGCTAATGGTGATCAGCACCAAACTTAAACAAGTTCAGCAGTAGATTACCTTTTTAATCACAGAGGATAGAAGAGGGTTTAATGATGCCTCAGTTATTAATTGTTGGGGGAAAAAAAATCAGCTGATTGTCTGTGTCTGATGATAATCACATGAAAGTCAGAGACATGTCCTAATAGATGTCTGACTCCTGGGATTACATGTTAAATAAAGATTCTTGTGAAGAAATAGACTATTTTATTTGTGAAAAGGCACTATTAATTCTTAATTTTGTCCAGAAATATTTATTGTATTTAAGGGCAAATACACTAGCATTATTGTCCCTGAGGGGCAAAAACTATTGTACAAAGATAGCTGTTGAGACCAGAGACATGAAAAGCAGCAGCATGCAGACCTCAGCATTAACTTTTAACACCTTTTGCCCTGTGGGGCAGATGGCCTCAGAAAATTTTTGCCCCACTTGAATTTCCTTTTGCCCTAAAATTTTGCGGTATTTCGGCAAGTTTTCAAGTACACGGTTCAAGGCAATACTGATATGTTTTCTAGGGGTATAATTGAGTTATTTAGACAAAAGTACGTGTTTTTAAAAAAAAAAAAACATTTATTTTTAAAAATATTTATTTCTGCAACAGAACAACAAGACAAGCCCTGAAAACATGAAACATAATTCAGTATCATATATGTAAGACTTCCGTATGATACAAGTATGTAATATGTCTTTTTATATAGAGTTTAGGACACAAAACACACTTTTTGTCTAACAATGACTAGCAATATTGCAAAGATGAATTATAAAACTAAAAACATTATACCTCCATCCCTCCCTCCATCTAAACCCCCCCAATCATCTTCACGTCACATGCATGATGGCCAATGATAAATGGGGTAAGATATATTTTATCTATGAATTAATTCACTGTCAATGATGTGTATTTACTGTAGAGGATGTGGTTTACTATTTGAGACAGGAAAACATGTCTTTCCATTCACTGAATGTACTTACCACTAGCTGTTTTTACATATATTGTGCGTGTGTGTGTGTGAAGAACAACAACTTTTATTCATCACGTGCTTGTGAAATTCCTCTCTGCATTTAACCCATCTGAAGCAGTGAACACACACAAACACGCACACACGAGCAATGAGTACATACACATACCTGTGGACGTCCTGAAGTCAACCCGGAAAAACATAGAGGGAACCAGCGACCACTCATAGTGATGAAAAGCACGTATGCGCATGTGTGCCTGAAGTGAGCCAATCAGAATCACTGTCAGGAAGAAAAAAAACAAAATGGCGATCACAGGGGAGGCGAGGATGCTGGTTAATACATCTTGTTTTTTGTAATGTACTCGCTTGAAAAATCATTTTTGTGCTTAAAAAAGCTAACCAAAACCATCATTAAGCACAAATCATTTTGTGTTTAAAGGCGTGCCCAAATGGGCTTAACTTGCTAAAATATTTCTGCCAGGGTGTCTTGGTCGGGCAAATCAGGCATTCGGGCAATGCCTGGCGTTGAGCCTTGGCATGTTCTTTAAAACTACTTCTTAACTCTTTACCCCTTAAAGAAGTTGCTACAGCCACCCTTGTATATGTATATACTGTTCACCCTTAGAACATATTTACAAGAAAAAAAGTCTAAAGACAAGGTTTTGACAAGGTTTTAGACAAGGCGTCATATGTCGTCATTATTGGATATACATGGGGTCGTCATTAAGGGGTAGAGTTAAAATCAAGAATCGGCTGAGTGAGAGACTTTTGTTTGTGTGAGGGAAATGAAAGTGATTTTGTGAGAACAGTTAAAAGAGAATGCAGTCATGCTGGGGCAGGGAGAGAGAGAGACACACACACACGGGGGGGTAGTCAAACTGCTGTAATTGCATGAGCCTGCATGTGTTTCAAAATTGGCAGTGAAATGTGTGTAATGTCAGCTATGTTCATCATGCAGGCTGTGTCATTGAGAGGGGTGTGTGCCTGTGCTTTTTGTTGTTGTATTCATGGTAGATATTTTAGAGACACGCGCACACACACTCACCCTTAATGCACATTCCTCAGCAGCCCACCCTGTTCTCTCTCATACCACACTCGCAGTGCCTGAAATACACTGTTCAGGATTTATCGAGGCAGGGTTCGGGGTACAGCTGCTGAAAAAAATGTAAGAATTTTAAATTAAAATCTTGATAGCTCTCGGGGGCGGCACGGTGGTGTAGTGGTTAGCGCTGTCGCCTCACAGCAAGAAGGTCCGGGTTCGAGCCCCGTGGCCGGCGAGGGCCTTTCTGTGCGGAGTTTGCATGTTCTCCCTGTGTCCGCGTGGGTTTCCTCCGGGTGTTCCGGTTTCCCCCACAGTCCAAAGACATGCAGGTTAGGTTAACTGGTGACTCTAAATTGAGCGTAGGTGTGAATGTGAGTGTGAATGGTTGTCTGTGTCTATGTGTCAGCCCTGTGATGACCTGGCGACTTGTCCAGGGTGTACCCCGCCTTTCGCCCGTAGTCAGCTGGGATAGGCTCCAGCTCGCCTGCGACCCTGTAGAACAGGATAAAGTGGCTAGAGATAATGAGATGAGATTAGGGCTGCACAATTAATCGAATTTAATCGAAAATCGCGATTTTGGCTGCCACGATTAAATTAAATGAAAATCGCGATTTATTTCCATTTAAAATGCGAGCTCTGCTTCATATCTGATCAAGCACTTTTTGACCAGTACTCCGCCAAACCATTCGGGGGCGAACCGACGCATGTAAGGTTTTATTACTCCGCCTAAATAAGCAAGCAAGCCAAGTCACAGTAATGAAACCTTACATGCGTCGGTTCGCCCCCTAATGGCGTGAGAGTAGGTAACAGATTGAGGTGAGAGAGAAAAGCTAACTATGTCGGAACAACCGACTATTTAGCACTGGAGTCAATGTTGTGACCTGCCTTCGCTCATGTTTAAAGCCAGAGCATGTTGATAGGCTGGTCTTTCTAGCTAAAAACTTGTAGGCCTCAGTATAATGCTATGTAATTGTTGCAATTGAGTTTTCAGTTCCTTCATCCTTTGGTAATTTCTTGGATAAATTTCATTTATTTGTCATTTGGAAATCAGAATTTCTCTTTTAAATTTCATTCTGCACTGAAAGCTGTTCATATTGTTTGAATATAGTGAAATAAAATTTAAGTGATTTCCCTAACATCAAGAATAATTGTGATTTAATAATCGTGATTACAATTTTGATCAAGATAATCGTGATTATCATTTTTTCCATAATCGTGCATCCCTAGATGAGAGAGCTCTCATGTGTGAAATGTCACTAATGCTGGTGAATGATGCAAACACTACCAAATGTCACAAACAGTGCAAAATGTCACACCATGCTGTCTTGCCTCACACACACTGCCCCTCTCTCTGTGTATTACATATTTTGTTGTAATGATGGGGTTTAATTTGTCCTCTGTTGAGGTGTGACTTGGCTGCCTGCCAGACTGTTCATCCTGATCCAGGAAACATCTGTTTTCATACACACGCATGCATGCATGCATACGTACATGCATACACACACAGGTCCACACCTGTACGTCCGAGTCCACCAGAAGGTAAATGATCTGTGTGGAAAATATGATGAGAGAATAGATAAGGCAGTAACAGGAAAATAAAATCTGACTGCAGCACTTCAGGCCAGTTTCAGGTTTTTATCAGCGTTTCACTTTTATTCTGGAGACTTTTGTTTGGTTCATAAACTGAAAGCTTCTGTTTATGAAGCATCTTTCTGTAAGTCTATAATTTCAACCACAGCTTTACAGGATGCACAATAAATAAACAAGTCTAGTTAATAAAGTCTGTATAAATAACAAAAAGATTCATTAAAAATGACTGCTGAGGTGTAACGTTTCTTATTTTTTTTTTGGTTGTTTGCTGTGTGAGAGAGAGAAATTAGGATGCTCTAAAGCCACTATCTTGGTCCTGCAGGTGCTAAGAGCTGATTGGCCGGTGGTTGCCATGGCATCCTCGGTGAAGGTGGCAGTTCGCGTGCGGCCCTTCAACAACCGCGAGACAAACCGTGGAGCAAAGTGTGTAATCCAGATGCAGGACAAGTCCACCTGTGAGTCTCATGCACACACACACTCCAAAATCAAACCACATGTGTTTAAACATCAAACACACACAATCATATCCATTAATCCAAACTGAATTAATCTACACCATCCTGCTGCTCTCACATGCTGCATCTCGGAGCTACAGAAACGTAAGTGTACGCCGGTTTACGAAAATATTTCATTCTGCATGCAAAACTAATAACACCCTTCTGTTCATGAGTATTGTTTTTGGTGGATTTCTTTCTTTCTTTTTATTTGGTAATATTTGCAGTATATAATGCTTTTCATAACAATAAGATTCATACAAACCACCCAAGTTGTGCATGATTTTTGTCCCGGCTGTAACGGAACCGTGGGGGTGTGTTAGTCTACACAAATCTGGAACTGATTTCTAACATCATGTTTTGTGCATAGTGTTATAAGTGAATTAAGTGACCGTTCTGTGGCATTCAGCCATGTTTTTGTTCTGAAATCTTTATAATGAGTTCTGTAATAAAATTATTACTGTTAGTTATTGCACAGAAACTTGATGTATATTTATAGCATAAATGTTTATCCATGTTATAATGCAGATATGTACAGTATATAAGACTGACATGACATTTCTCTTTATTAACACCAATAAAGAAATATTTTATATCTGTACCACAAGCTGCTCTGTTATAGCATTTCTCCACTCGTCCTCAGATGTGAATCCAGCTCTCCGTTTGTGGGGGGGGGTTCACCATGTATCCCAGCCTTTGAAAGTATGAGGAGTTTCTCTGGAGGTTATCAGTCTGTAACCAGAAATTGACTGATTTCCGAAGAGAACTAAATGGTAATCAGGGCAATTCTGTGTGACTCGCTGACCAATCGATGTCCTGTGCGATTTTAGCCTCGCCCACATTTAAAAACTGAGCACGGGTAATGGAGTACAGTCAGTACAGCTGGTATAATGATGGAAATGGTGATCTGCACCGTCTGTGTGTAACACCACTGTGTGTGTTCGCTTTAGCCTGTGTTCTGTTAGCATTAGTAGAACCATTACGCTAGTTGTCCTGTGTTAACACTGCTGCTGAGCTTCTGACCACATTGTGCTACATTCTTGTTCTCTTACTCAGCATTTCCACCATTTTTCCACAGGCGTGTGTGTGTTCCCCCTCACCATCCCTTCCCCCTGCTCTCCATTCTCCACTTTCTCTTCTTCTTGCTAGTTCTTTCCCACACTTCCTCTCTTCCTGCCATCCCCCCCCCCCCATTTAAAGAGTCTACAATGCTGGTACTCTGTTTGCTTTAACCCCCCTCTCCAGTGTAAATACAGTCCTGTGGTTGAGCCCAAAGTCCCGGGCTGCGCCATTGTTACCCTGCTGCGTTTCGTTCTCTTCTTCCTGTAGACTATCCTTCTTTCCTCTCTTCTTTCCTTCACTATTTTGCGAGGGGATTTAAACACTGATCTGAGATTGTGTGTGAGAGAGGGAGGGTGGGGCCCAGTTACTTTCACTCTAAGTGTCTGCACAACAGGAATTGTGTGTGGGGGGGGAGTTTCCGAGGTCAAAAAGTTAGTGAAGTAAGGATGTGTTTGAGGGTTGTCATGTTGTTGCACCTATTTAACATTTTTAGCGCATTACTAGCTGATGGAAACATCTATTGAAGTCATTATGTAATTCAAAACCTCTGGCTGAAAGTTTTTCTTGTCTTGTGTGAGTATGGGTTTTGTTACAGAGATGAAGATAGTCCTGTGTGTTGAAGTTACAATAAATTAATTATTATGCATGGCGTCAGTGGGGACACACTAAACTTTACACTCCATTACAGGCTGTTAACGCACTGATCACTCTCCATACAGTTACACAGACACTTTTCCAGGCATTTTTGTATGGTCTGGTTTTGCTTTCCATCCAAATGTTTATCAAGCAATAAACTGCAACAATTATTGGCTCTGACAAAAAAAAAATGTGGAATGTATTCAAGTCCTATAGTCATCAATTCAAGAAGTTATATTCTGCTCAAAATTAAATCGTCTCCTGGCCTCGCCCATTTCACTTATGAAATGGTCATGAATTTTAGCCCAGACCTCAAATTTCTTTCAGACTTCTGGTTAATTCAATCATTTTTCCTGGTTTTCAATCTGCTCCTGATGCCGTATACTGTACTGTATATAACGTTATATGAATTGTAGTCTCAGGCTCCGGAGTGTATATCTTCTGTACACTTTTCTGGCATCAAGCTTCAGAATTTTACAGGCTGCAGTCTGATTTTTTTTTTTTTTTTTGAGCATCATGACACAATGAGTGTTTCGCAACGTTATAGTGACAAGGCTGGGAAAAAAATTAGAAGAAACCTTTCTCTAAAAAGTACAAAAAAGTTTCGTTTAATGCTCACTTGCTTGCTCGGTCATTTGCTTGTTTGCTTGCTTGCATCATGACAGAACGAGTTCTTCAGAATGTGATCGTGACCTAACTGAGGGGAAATGTTAAAAGAATCCCATCTGTAAACTGTTGAATAGCTTTAATTTGAAGATGTTGGTAAACTCATGTGATTCCCAACATGCTGTGAGAAGAATCGCTCTGTTGCTGGTCATCTGACATGTCAGAACTCTGTAAAAGTTGATTACAGTTTCGTCCCTGTGGGTTCAGGCTGAAACTCAATTCTCCACAAACAAAAAGATAAGATTAATCAGACTTTATTAAGAAAATAATCCAAACCATGAGAAACTCTTTATTCCTGTTTTTATAACAGTTAATGTTTAACTGTTTGTGTTGCAGGTATTATCAACCCCAAACAACCCAAAGACACACCCAAGAACTTCACATTTGATTACTCCTACTGGTCGCACAGCACAGTGAGTCTCTCTACACAACAGGTTTAAAAGTCTGAGTGTGCAAACAGCATTCTTTACTCTAGTACTGTGTGGTCTTATTGACCGAGAGTAGTGAACACACACACGCACACAGGAATGTCTTATCTGAGTCATTATCACGTTAGTCATTGCAGCAGCAACTTTTTTTGTTTTTTGGTAAACTTTCCACTAAAATCCGAGAAATCCCAATTTTGTTTATTATGCTTTGTCACACAGCTAACTCACAGCTCCATCTCGGTGTTAAATATCAGACACTTAAAGCAGATACGCAGAACCTTTATTTTTAAATAAATTTCTGAGTGGATAGTATCTCCATTCTTGACCATTGTATGCTGCATAAATAGGAATAAAAAAATATATATTTTTGAGAGTTAAAATCGACTGCAAAGTTGTCATTGGCACTGCCCCGCTGAGCCAGCCAGCCCTGAGTGCGCGACGTCACAGCGGGAACCGGTTTTAATACCGAGGCCTTTTACAGCTATAGAGCAAAGTCATACTGTATAAATAAAAATTTATGGTGAAAGTAAGAAATAGCGTTACCGACTTGCTCAACTAAGACTGATTTTGACTTCATTAATTGTGGGTTGACTCTCATTAAAACAGGATGGGTGTTATAACTTATGCAATGTATATGCATGCATTTTCACTGATAAAACATAAAAGGCTAATTAAATAATCAGATGAACTGAGACAATCACATTCTGAAGCAAATTAAATAATCTTATACCGCTAACTTAAACACACAATACAAGTTACATGGATTAATCTAAATGCAGGTAAACTTTTTTTTGTTTGTTTTTTTTTATCCAAATGAGAGTCGGAGCTTACCTGTCTGTGTTCTCGCTTCTTGAAGGCCAATTGTTTTTGAAACAATCTGACTTTCAGTTGTTCGTTCAGTTCTCCGTTCATTCACTTCTTCCACGTAAGGGCGAGATAGCAGCGATATCCAGTTTAGAAATAAGATGGCTTGTCCACTCATTCACTGTTTTCTTCATACTGTGTATTCCGCCATTACTGTTGGGCTCAGGCAATTACTAAAACCCGGGACGGAACAGGATGGTTTTAGCAACAACTGCAGGGAGGTCACTGCCCGAGCGATATGTCCCGTCCTGGGTTTTAGCAACAACCCTCAGCTCACTCCAGGAGAACTGGTGCAACTGAACTCATTTTCTTTTTAAAAATTTAAATAAATAAAATAAATACTTTTTCTTGTAGTTTTCTTTAAAGGTCTCCTTGCATCGTTTTTTCATTAATTGTGCGGTGGTCTCTAGTATGAATGAATGCCCTGTGAGCTGGTTTTGGTGAAAAAAAAAATAAAAAATGCTGTGGTTCTCCTGTTTCAGGCTGTTCTAGTTTGGTGGAGGAGTGGGTGGCGGGAGAACGACAGGATTTCAGCTCTTACTCATTAATATTCATGACATGTAAATGAGTTACCTCTGATTGGCTAACAGCAATCAGTAAATCTGTTACCTCTGATTGGTTAACAGCACTGTGACGCTACCTCCAGTGGGTCAGAACAAGTGGATGTGGGTGTCTTTGTAAAAACTGTTTTGATTGGCTATTATGGTCTCGACATCGATGTTTTGACCAATAACAATGTAGATAACACGAATTTTACATCGCATTCAACGAGATTAAACGAGACTAAAGATGACGACTTACAAATAATGTGTAAACATCGTTGGAGTTAATAAAGTTTGAACAGCATGAAGGAACATACCCCAACCCCCCGAAATTAATTAAAAAAAATTCTCAACGGATTTGGTATAATATAAAAAGGTCGTTTTTTTACTCACAAAAAGCGGAAATCCGCCAAAAGGCGGAAAACTCTCATCCCTGCCTAGCTTGTGACCATGTCATGCATGCTAACGTGGAGAATATGAACATGCTATTTTGTAACAAAAACCTTCGAACAAAAAGTTCATGTTTTACTTACAGCTTGTGAGCTGGTGGTCGACAGATCCAAGTATTAAAAACAACCTCGAAGCAAAACCACTACTGAAGGCACCGAAGTTTGAAAAGTCACTGTGGTTGAAATGATCAGAACACAGTACTAACGTTGCATTATACTTCGCTGGTGGTGTTCCAAAGATAAATTCCAACCATTTCTTCTTCACCTCTTCTATCTTGCAATGTTGCTCCGCTTAGGTTTCGTTTCTGTCGGCGGCTCCAGCCCAACTTTGGACGCTCGTAACTCGGGCAGGGGAGGTCCCAGCCTCCCCAAACTTGGCAGCCAGGGACCTCTGCCCTCTCCCCAACGAACCAGCGCTGCCGGGGCAGGCTAGTCCCGCGCCTTGGGACGTAATTCGCCCCGAGGGAAGCCACGACGCTCCGCTTAGGTTTCGTTTCTGTCAGTGACTCCAGCCCGACTTTGAACGCTCGTAACTTGCGCAGGGGAGGTCCCAGCCTCCCCAAACATGCAACGTTGATGTTACTGCCACAAGTAACACAGGCACGAACTTGTTCAGACATGTTTTCAACTTGCTGTTAGGTCCTCTTCGTTAGCTACTGACGAGATGGGTTCTGCTATCTCTCCTCACGCTTAAATCCAAACTTTCTTCCCATGGGCGGTCGCAAGCTAAGGTGGGTGAGGCCATGAATACTAATTTTCGAAGTGACGTAAGTTCGTAGGGCTTTTTCAGATCCACTCGTTTTTCCGACTATTTTCTTTCATAAGCTAATACAGGGAATGGGAGTAGAATTACATTTTCGCATGCATATGCAACTCTGAGTGAACTATGGTATTTTAAAAGAGCCAGTATTAAACATTTTTGGTGGAAGGGCACCTTTAATTGTTGGTACTGCACCCTCTTTCAATCCGGGCTTATAGCCAATGCTCCTCAACAGATCAGAGGTCTCGTACAAGTCTTCAGTAAAATGTGCAGAGCAGAGGAGAGACCACTTCATAGCCACCTAACGTGCCCGTGAACTTCTCGCAAAACGTGTCCCAAATCTTTGCAGTTTGAACATTCTTGGGCCGTGAATGCAACGTAAATCCACCTACTGTCATGTTGCTGCACCGGCCAAAAGCACATCTACATGGCGATAAATTAGCTCAAAATGGAGGCTCGGAGTTGCAGTCAGCTCTGTTTTAGTATAGCGGAAATGGCGATGAGACCAATAGACTTCCTGCTGTGATGTCATGGACGTCAAGGTCATTCACTCAGACCGCTACCTATATGAATCACTTTAATCATAAAAATTACTATATTAGATTTATTGTTAACGCTTAAAACTATTCCTGTGCCATTCTTGAGGTCTCAAGGCATTTATAAACGAAAGTGAGGCCATGGCTCTGCGTATCTGCTTTAATTACTTTCAGATCCTTTTAAACCTAATACAGTAGAGTCACCTGCAGTCTCGTCCCCTACATTAGGTGGAAGACCCATGCTTTGCGTCTCAGAGGCAGGTGTATTTGGACATCGGAGAAGAAATGCTGCTTCATGCCTTTGAAGGCTACAATGTCTGCATCTTTGCATACGGCCAAACCGGAGCAGGAAAATCCTACACGATGATGGGCAAACAGGAGCCCGAGCAGCAGGGCATCATCCCACAGGTGAGAGAGTTGAAACTGGGAGACATCAGCACTCAGGGCTGGGCTTAAACTAGATCACTTAATTACCTGTGTGATTACTTGTCTACTTTGTTACTTACCTGCTCACTTACCGACTTATTTACTTTCTTGTTTACTCAATTCCATGCATACTTGCGCACTCATTTGCTTACTTGGTTAAATACTTGTGTTCATTTGTTCACTTACCTGCTCCGGTATTCACTTGTTAGCTGGCTTGCTTACTTGATCACTTACTAACATTACATATTTGTTGCTTACTTAAATACTTGTTCATATGCTTGCTTACTTTTTTCATTTGCTTGCTTCCACACTTGCTTGCTCACCTTCTTGGATTTGTTTTCTAAACCAGTAGCATTCATAGCATGATGAAGTCTTGTGTTCTTTGTAAATCTGATTAGACACAGGAATGTTCCTCTGAGGTTCCAGTACTTTAACTGTTTACTCTTCCTTGGAATTTTGACTTGAAATGGCTCGAATCGTACTGATTTTACCAACATAAGATACAGGGCTGTTGTAGAATTTAACAGAAAGAAAAGTTTGGCTCAAAACATAAGGAAAGGTAGCAGTGATGATCACTGTAAAGTAACAGAGAAGAAACTACTTCTATCTGACATATTCTTGTAGTTGACCGTGTGTGTTTGTTTCCTCTCCCAGCTTTGTGAAGACCTGTTCAAACGAATAGCCGAAAACCGTGACCCTGACCTGTCCTACTCTGTGGAGGTAAGCGTGTATGGAAAACTAATCAGCAACACCTGACCAATCAGAGTCCAGAATCCTACAGCACTGTGGTGTAAACCCAGTCACATGATGTGATTTATTTCAGTTATATGAGGTGTGTGCGCGCGTGTGTGCAGGTGTCGTATATGGAGATTTACTGTGAGCGTGTGAGGGATTTGCTGAACCCGAAGTGTAAAGGCCCTCTGAGAGTCAGAGAACATCCCATCATGGGGCCGTATGTCGAGGATCTGTCCAAGATGGCCGTCACCAGCTACAGCGACATCGCCGATCTGATGGACTGCGGCAACAAAGCCAGGTGTCCATAAAACTATTATTGACAAATAAATTGATCAGGGGTGGGTGATGTCATAATAACACATCACCATATCAGAAGAGATTTCTACAATCCACTACCAGTCAGTGTATGTGTAAATAGGAAATTTTATATATTTTTTTTTAATTGTGGAAAGATTAAAAAAAGTGTAGAATTTTAAGACTAAATCAGCTGCTTCTTTAGAGTTTGTAATCATTATAAAAATACTGACAATACCCAAGTGGTCTAAGAAAAGTGTGAAAATCAAACTTGATATTTATGTAATGCAAATTTAAAATAATTCTCAAATGGCATATTTTCTAACACATGCTTCCAAGAAACAAAACCAGCTCCAACAAAACTAAAAACACTTGTATTAAAGGCAATGATCTGAGGTGTGCGCGCGCGTGCACACAAGTTTAAAGAATTGAAGATGAAACACTCAATAATAATGACCCTCAGAAAGGTTTTAGTGACTTGTAATCTTGGAGAATATAATGCATTTCAGTGTCGCTGCTGGTTCCTTATTTATTTTGTGTGTGTGTTTTTTAACCCATGGGCACAATTTACATCCAAGTAGCTTTTAACATCATAGATTTGTACATCTTAAAGAAATCTGTTGATAATTTTAAAAACATACTATTAGTGTTGCTTTTTCTTCCTGAAAAAAATTACATCAAATTTAAGGAACGAGTTGCAATTCTTAATTGAGATCATCATCTTTTTCTGACAAAAAATTAGTAAGATTAAATAATAGAGTAGTATTACATAGAACACGTATGTGATTTTAAAATTTGTAATTAAATATGAATCTGTCTCCAGGACGGTGGCTGCTACCAACATGAATGAGACGAGCAGCCGCTCTCACGCCGTGTTCACCATCCTGTTCACACAGAGACGCCACGACCAGATGACCAACCTCGACACAGAGAAGGTGTGTGTGTGTGGACAGACAATATGACAATACCTCCTGTTACTGTATGCCACGTCACAAACATTTATAAATCTAACTATAAACCATTAAAGTAATGGTAACGTCCAAGAGACAAGTTAGTTCCCATTCTTACTTGTGTTATAGCTGCGATAAATGTTTATCCCATCACCAACATCTCTCTCTTTCTTTCTCGAAAAACATAGTTTGTCATTTTGGCAAAAAATTTAAAGTGTAAACTCCTCTGTCCTGAAGACTTTCCTGTGCTGGGAAACTTTACACAGCTCTGACCCTGGAGGCTCCTTCCATAAAAGCTAACTGAACTTCGCCTAAAAATATGTTACCACATCAATCATTATCGGTTTTACTTTGTTACACATCATTTAAATTATGATTATTCTTATTAGTCTTGGATTAATGTGAAGAGTCCACTGTGCAAGTCCCTGTGAATGAGCCGTTTCTATAGAAACGTTAACGTATTAGAACAAGAGCATTAATCTAAACCTGTTCATGTTCTACAGTCAGGAGCCGTGCTGTTGTACACACATGCTGCACACCTCCTGACCAGTCAGATTCACGCATTCAGCCATGCAGTGATGTAATAACTAAACTGGCTGTTTAACAAAATTCCCCTTTTTACTTTTAGATTTTAAAAATAATTCCAGTTTAATTTTTTTAACATGCACCGTTTCCTGTTCTCATTTTTATTTTTATTCGTTTTGAGCCCTTCATATTTTTTCCTCCACATCCTCTAAAGCACTTTGAGCTTTACATGCTTTAAAAATGTTTGAAGTGTGTGTTGTAATGTTGTTCAGGTGAGTAAGATCAGCCTGGTCGACCTGGCAGGAAGTGAAAGAGCGGATTCCTCTGGGGCAAAGGGTATGAGGTTAAAGGTGAGACCAGAGCTATATTGCCTTTTTGAAGCCCCCCCCCCAATAAATTCTTATATGATGATATTTTCTGTTCTGCCTTTTAAAGAGACTTTAATATGAGTTTCTCAGCTTTAAGTTAAGCTTGTAACATGGTGTATTTAAAGGATCGATCAGTCTAGATTTCAGGAGCATGATTTACCCAGAACGCACTGCGGTCTGATGCTCTGGTTTTAAATTACTAACTAATAAAATAATATTTTAAAGATAAAACCCACTATTGAACATGTAACTGTTTTGTTTAAATGGCTTTCATCATTCTGGTTGCTTGACATGTACCTGCCTGCTAACTAAGTAACTGATAACCACTAGTTAGTTAACCATCACACTTTTAAACTGCTAACTGTACATAGCTCAAATAAATGCTTTTAATAATAATATCACTCCATTTAAATGAGTAAAGAAGTTATTTTTGTTGTCTAATTTATAGGAAGGTGCAAACATCAATAAATCTCTCACTACACTGGGCAAGGTCATCTCAGCACTGGCAGATATGGTGAGAAACACACATCATGGCCAAATGTATCACATAAACATGATGCATCATGGAAGATGGAATTGCTTATATATCTTCGTTTTTATTTCTTTTCATTTAATCCCATGTGCTGCTGTTGGATTTTAATGCATACGTACAATTTTTTTTTTTTTAATGACAGTGTTGTAAGGGTTGAGGAAAAGATTATGCTGTTCTTGTGACATGAACAACAAAAATCCATGATTTTCTGGAATGCTTAGCATCATGTGTATGTTCTTGTTTCTCCTCCATGTTAAACAGCAAAGCACCAAAAAGAGGAAGTCTGACTTCATCCCTTACAGAGACTCCGTGCTTACCTGGCTACTGAGAGAGAACCTGGGTGTGTGTGTGTGTGTGTGTGTGTGTGTGTGTGTGTTGGATTGTAAATACATGTAGCAGTAGAATCGTGTGTGTGTTTTTCACTTTTTGCATGTAGGTTTGTATCTGATTTGAATGTTTTGTTTATTGAAGGGGGGAACTCTCGTACAGCCATGATCGCTGCTCTGAGTCCTGCAGACATCAACTATGAGGAAACCCTCAGTACACTCAGGTACGCGTGCGCGCACACTACTTTTTAATTCCCACTCCTGAAGGAATTCTGAATTCTATCTAAGAAAAAAAAAAAAACATAAAGAACTCATAAAACATGTGGTGTGTGTATTCTAAAAGCATTGTTACATTTGTTGGATGTGTGTGTGTCAGGTATGCAGACCGGGCGAAGCAGATCCGCTGTAATGCTGTCATTAACGAAGACCCGAATGCTCGTCTGGTCCGAGAACTTAAAGAGGAAGTGTCACGACTCAAAGAGCTGCTGCTGGCTCAGGGTCTCAGTGACCTCATACCTGTTTCAGGTAACACACACAGTACTTTCTGATGTATATGCATCCATACACGCACAAAAAAACACTTACCTAGCTCCTTGGATGTGTACTTGGAGTATATTTAAGCAAATACACACACCTGTCACATACACACAGGGACATAAATACATCTATACACTCACACACAACACACACTTTTATTACAGTTCTTATTTAGATTTTAATTCCCAACCTGAATAATAATAATAATAATAATAATAATGTGTCAGGATCGTCCATAGTGGGAGGTCCAGGTGTATCCCAGCAGCCCCCTGTCCCTGGTGCCCAGATTACCCATGATGCACCAATGGAGGAACTCAGTCCCACCAGCCCAGTAAAACCTATTAGCAAAGAGGAGGCTGTGGAGAGACTGAAGGTAATATATACACACACAGTTTTCTGTCTCTTTCGATATCATTCTTTCATTCACTTTCTCTCTCTCTCTCTCTCTCTCTCTCTCTCTCTCTCTCTCTCCCTCGCTCCCTCCCTCTCTCAGGAGACAGAAAAGATCATCGCAGAGCTGAATGAGACATGGGAGGACAAACTGCGCAAGACTGAAGCCATACGTTTAGAGAGGTGTGTCTTATAGATCATCCTATACACTGTATTACAAGAAAATATATAAACAGTTGTATGGAACTTCAGCTGATTTGCTGTGTGTGTGTGAATGATCAGGGAGGCCCTGCTGGCAGAGATGGGAGTGTCCATAAGAGAAGATGGAGGGACCGTCGGTGTATTTTCTCCCAAAAAAGTCAGTCCCTGATCTCGTTGCTCTTAAAGCTCAAACTACATTTGAACACATCATTTTTTTTTTTTTTTAATTTACTATAGGAGTTGCATTTGAAATAACCTCAAGTGCCAATACTTTTGCCTTCGTCAGGAAATCTGGATTCTGTCATTAGGTTAGATTCACTTTATTCATCCCACATCGGGGAAATTCACATGTTACAGTAGCAAGAAAATGTCAAACAGATAACAAATAAAACTGAAATAAAAATTAGACAAACGAAGGATTAAATACAGAGGGCTATTTGCATTATCTACCGTGAAAAAGTGTAGAAAAATTGCCTTATTGAGAGGCTTGGAAAAATTTGCACATTACAGGTTGTGTGTGTGTGTGTGTGTGTGTGTGTGTGTGTGTGTGTGTGTGTATATAATATAAAAAAAGTATGCGTAAAAATAGTTTAAGGCCTATATTATTGCACATAATAACTGCATCGATGAGAGATGGCAGAGGTAGTAGTGGTGAAGTAGTGCAAATATAACGACAAACAGGTTATTGGTGCTACGTTACAAGTTCTGGGTGCTGTGCAGCTTTTTGCCAAGTGGACACATCCCCACCCTGTATATGCTACACACTCTTTTCTTAATAATCCAGTGTTTAATTCAGATTTTCTAGTGAGGTGTTGGCTTTTTTTTTTTGTAACTTTGATGGGACATTGTACATGCAGCTTTACATCTATATATTTATTACATCATGTTTCCATAAATATTTTGTATGTGCATACGTGTGTTTCAGACTCCGCATTTAGTCAACTTGAATGAAGATCCTTTGATGTCAGAATGCCTGCTGTATTATATTAAAGATGGAATAACCAGGTATGAAATCACCTGTTGTAAAGGACATTGTGGTTTTTTGCAGACTTCAGAGTGCAGAATCCTGTCTACAAAGAGAGCTTGAGTGACATCAAGCACTTCTTACCTTTATGTAAACAAAGAGCTTGTTAGCGAGCTAATATGAGATTTATGACATTTAAAATCAGAAATATTTCCAACACTGTGTGTGGGGTTTTTTTTTTTTTTTGGAAGGTCACCAGTATGCAATGAGGTCCCTCTTTAATTGTAGCTAGAACTGGAAAGAATGGTGCTATGGTTGGTGTGTATGTTGCTTGAGTAGCACAAAAAGTGCTCAGGATGGTGATTTTTCTGGAAGAAAGAAAAAATGCCAAGTGTGAAATCAGCCTTTTCAGGTAGTCCAGAAAATAGAAGTGTGTTGGTATACCTTTTGAGATTCTTTCTCTCTGTGTGTGTGTGTGTGTGTGTGTGTGTGTGTGTGTGTGTGTGTGTGTGTGTGTGTGTGTGTTGCAGGGTTGGACAGGAAGATGTAGATATTCGACTGAGTGGTCAGTTTATAAAGGAGCTGCACTGTGTGTTCTGCAGTGAAGTGGAAGACAATGGGGAAGGTGAAACTGAAAACTGATCTATAATGTATCATGATATGACAGTATTGACACATTGCTCACTCCTTGGGTTTTTAATTTATTTATGTTTTAGAAATGTTTTGCCATCTTTTTTTTCCCCTCCTGTTGTTCTCTCTGTAGTTGTTGTGACTTTGGAGCCGTTACCTGGAGCGGAAACGTACGTCAACGGCAAACAGATTACAGAAGGAGTTGTACTCAAACAAGGTTCAGAATATTTCCGTTTCTTCTTTGTCTCAAGAACATTTATCCGTACATTTTCAAAGCATTTACTCTGTGTGTGTGTGTGTGTGTGTGTGTGTGTGTGTGTGTGTGTTAGGTAACCGAATCGTGATGGGGAAGAACCACGTGTTTCGTTTTAACCATCCTGAGCAGGCACGATTGGAAAGAGAGCGCAGCGCCACTCAGGACCAGCAGGGGGAGCAGGTGGACTGGAGCTACGCACAGAAAGAACTGCTGGAGAAACAAGGCATCGATATAAAACAGGAGATGGAAAGAAGGTGAGAGAGGGCAAGAGAGTGTGGGGTGAGAGAGAGACTGGGAATGATGAGAAGAAATTATATGAATA
The DNA here is from genome assembly GCF_027579695.1 of Neoarius graeffei. NCBI lineage: Eukaryota > Metazoa > Chordata > Actinopteri > Siluriformes > Ariidae > Neoarius > Neoarius graeffei. The sequence continues at coordinate 1,810,189 of NC_083596.1, forward strand.
TCATTTTATATATAAGTGCAATATCTTTCCTGCTCCCCCCCACACACACTTACCCTAACCCCACTTCTCCCTCTCTTCCCCATATCTTAGTTTATATTTGTATATGTAAATAATTAATTTATCTAGAAGTTTTCTCCATTTCTTTTCTCTGTTTATCTGTAATGATGCTGCTGGAATCTTAATTTCCCTGAGGGAACCCTCCCAAGGGGATCAATAAAGTTTTATCTAATCTAATGAAACAGAACTGAGATGGTGAAAGAGTGAAGGAATTAACATGAAAGTGGAGGAAAAAAGAACAGCGTATAAAATGAGTATTAAAAAAAAGCACTCAGACACTGTACATGTTCCTCAGGCTGCAGGACTTGGAGAATCAGTACCGTAAAGAGAAGGAGGAGGCTGACCAACTGCTGGAACAGCAAAGACTGGTGAGATGGAGAGAGAAAACACACACACACTTTTCTGTTCATGGCCCCAAGAGTGTGTGAGTCAGACTTGAAGTACAGACAGTGAATGTCTTTGACCTTGATGTTCTCTCTCACATCTCTCTCACATCTCTGTCACATTTGCTCTTTTTTTTTTCTTGTTGTCTTCCATTGAGCTCGGACTTATTCTGTCTCGACTTTAGTTCCTGTCCTTGCTCTTTTCCTCCCCCCCCCCACCCCCACCCCTTTTCCACAGCCTGTTCAAGGCAGGAATCGTACGCCTTTATTCCGCCTCACGTTCTGGATAAAACATCCGAATACAGAACAGGGGGTCTGTGTTGTTCTGCTCTGAGCCAGGATGATTAATAGTAACAGAGGTGGAATCAATGTCTCTGTAAAAGGGACATGCGGCACGGTGGGACAGGGGTGTGACATTTTTGACATTGACATTCTTCTTTCTGACAGCAGTACAAATTCAAACATCGCTGTCTTCAGCATCTCTGGTCCACATGCCTTTCTGCTTCAAATTGCTTCCTACTTCTGTTCACTTTCTCCTCAACATGTTTCTGTTCACACAAACGTGACGCTCGTGTTTGAAGAGTGGTATAAATGTGCACGGCTAACAAAAGCACCTCAACATTCAGTTCACCCGCCGTTATTGTTTTGCTGTGCTCGGGCTATTTGAATTTGTTTCCGATATATAGTACGTCATGCTAGATGCTGACGCGCCATTGTGTTGCACATCACAACTCTGGTTCTGGATCACCAGCACGTAATACAAAAATCACATACTGGTGCTGCTTTATGCTGGGTTTGTTTGGTTCAGTGTAAACAACCAAAGCCAGAATTTTAAGGGGTCTTCATGGCAAAATAGAGGGATCTCTTTTTAAAAGGTGCTTATTTTTGTTCCTGTGGTCTTTCTTATCCCTTCTTCCATCTCTCTCTCTCTCTCTCTCTCTCTCTCTCTCTCTCAATTCCATGAGCTTTAAATATACACAGTTACAGTATATTCAACGCATCATAGGAATGACTCACTCTCTTGCTTTGTGTGTGTAGTATGCAGACTCGGACAGTGGTGATGACTCAGATAAACGGTCTTGTGAGGAGAGCTGGAGGCTCATCTCGTCGCTCCGAGAGAAATTACCTGCCAACAAGGTGTGTGTGTCTCTCTCTCTCTCTCTCTCTCACCCACCCACACTCTGGTCCATTCTGAGGTGATGACCCCTGTGCCAAGGTGCTTCAATGGGGGACACGCCCACAGCAGCCATTTCTCGTGGTGTTTTTAAAGGGAGTAAGTAAGCACTGGACATTTCCCTCATGATCATCTTGATGCTGTACAAGAACATCACACTGATGTAACTTAAGAGAGTGAAGGGAAGGCAATAATAGTAAAGTGGAGGATTTTCATGTCTATCTTAATATCTGTCTGCACGACTCCAAAATGAATCCCTAACTCTTTCCAAGTTCACTTCCTGGGTCCACTCTGACTCACCTACAATGACCATCAGATCATTGGAGAATCTGATGCCACTGTTCTTTGATTCATATCATGTTTTTATCCTTACCATATTCACTATACCACATCGCTTTTGAATATAACGTCACTGTTTTTCTTTTTTTGGGCGTCACGGTGGCATAGTGGTTAGCACGGTTGCCTCACAGCAAGAAGGTTCGGAGTTCAAACCCAGCGGCCAGCGAGGGCCTTTCTGTGTGGAGTTTGCATGTTCTCCCCATGTCTGCATGGGTTTCCTCCGGGTGCTCCGGTTTCCCCCACAGTCCAAAGACGTGCGGTTAGGTTAATATGGGACGGCCTTGAGCGCAGCACCGAACTCCCAACTGCTCCCCGGGCGCTGTTAGCATGGCTGCTCTGGGTATGTGTGTGTGTGTGTGTGTGTGTGTGTGTGCTTATTGCTCATGTGTGTGTTCACTGCTTCAGATGGGTTAAATGCAGGGAGGAATTTCACAAGCGTGTGATGAATAAAGTTGTTCTTTTTTTTTGTATCTACTTTAATGCCTCTGGAGAATTTAGCCTTGTACTCAGAAGGTGACCTACATGAAGTGCAGGCAGTTTGAGCGAATGGCTTTTAAATCCCTCATAAGTGCAGCTTTCACTTGTCACATATCCTGCTGGACCTTCAGCTAATAGTGGGAGAACAAGGCAGTCTGGGTCAGGTGAAGAAATATCATAAAAGGCACTGAAACAAATGCAGTTAAAATATTTATTATTATTATTCTGTAGTGGAAGCAAGTCTGCTGACCAGACCAAAACGTATAAATAAACTGTGATGATTCCTCCCCGCCCCCTCCCCTTTTATTAGCTTTGATTCTCTTTTTCCACTACATTTCTTGTTTTCTCCTCAGTCGTAATGTACAGGTGTTTGTGTGTGCTCAGGTGCAGTCCATAGTGAAGAAGTGCGGTTTGCCAAGCAGCGGGAAACGCCGTGAGCCTCTACGTGTGTATCAGATTCCTCAGCGACGGCGTCTTCCTGCCAGTCTCGAAACCAAACAGCACCCGAGCGTGGAGGAGCTGCGCACTCAGGCTGTTAAAGAGATCTGCTACGAGGTGAGCAGAGCTTTTTTTTTTTTTTTTTTTAATACATGTATTTATTTGATCTTAACTCTGTCAAACACCTAAAAGATTAAAGTGTATATCCTGGACCAATTTCGTGGGTTTTTTTTATATGAAAGTATGTCCCTTTACACACTCATCCAGAAGGGTAATTTTGCACAAGACCATCTGTCTACAGCAGAAAAAAATAAAATAACAAAACGCGTCTGGAAAACTCCCAAGGGAGTCTGGAGCCAGATTCGTGATGTCACGTGCGGAAGCGCCAGCAGGCTGCGAGACCCTGCATGGGTTCGATGCGCAGTCTGTGTAGACCAAGTTTAGCAGCTAGCGATCTTGCATTGAAATATGGAATTGTCGCCTGAGCTTCTAAACCCATGGGTTCATGTATCAATGCTCATCTATCTACTGTTACATAAATCATGTTTTTTCTAATTACTATTATGTATTTATATATTTCTTCATTTAGAAGAGTACTGGCTACTGTCGGAGAAAGATTTCATAAGCTACACACATGGAATCGGCTAAGCAGGGGTGTATATACATTTAATGTGTTTGACAGGTCCCAAGATCTCAAGCCCTGACACACCGTATATCCCTCGATACATGTGAAGTAAAATGTAAAGAAAATGTGACCCTGGGTGCTGTGTGAGACGGCTGCCTCTCCGGTAGCTCTGTAGTTTTTACCCCCCCCCCCCCCTCCCCCCTTTTTACTTTTCTGCTCTTCTTAGAAGATGGTGGTTTTTTTGGGGGGGGGGTTTCTTTCTTCATATCCCATGGATGTTTTTAACTTTAACACGCAACCAGGAGCCAGTTTTCTCACTTATTTGAGAGAGGAGCTGCTGGCCCTGAAAACAATGGGACAAATCGGGATGGGATACGACACCCCATCCCAGCCAAGCTGAGGAGGAGACCCAGGAGCTGCAAAGCCGGAGCTAAGCTAAAGGCTAGGCTAGCGGACAACCAGTGGCGCTTCAAACCGTCCATTCTATCCGTTATCATGGGGAATGTGAACTCGCTGCCGAATAAGGTCGACGAGCTATCCACACTGAACAACCAGCGGATTTACGGGGAGAGCAGCTTATTTATTTTTACAGAGACATGGCGAACACACCTTGTACTGGATGCTAACGTGGACCTGCGGGGATTCACTGCTGTGAGAGCCGACAGAGACACACTAAAGCATGTGGGAAAGGCAAAGGTGGGGGACTCATCATTTACGTGAACAACCACTGGTGTAACCCGGGATATTTCTCCATAAAGACAGTCTTATGTTGCCTGGACTTGGAGCTGCTAGCATCACCATCTGTGTTTTACATCCCTCCAAGGGCAGACGCAGCCGCTGCATGTGAGGGGATTCCCTCTGTCACAGCAAGGCTGCAGACACAGCACCCTGTGGCATTTATCATAATTTCTGGGGACTTTAACCACGCTACTTTGGACTCTACTTTGGCTGCTTTTCACCAGGCTGTGGACTGTATCTTGTTAATTTCCCTGAGGGAACCCTCCCAAAGGGATCAATAAAGTTCTGTCTAATCTAAGTAAGTGTATTATAGATGAAAGTCTTCCGGATTTACCCGGAAATCCGGATATTTGACAAAACTCTTGAAAATCTCTGGCTTCCCGAATGGAGAAATGCATTTTTCGGATTTTTCGCATTCCTAGACGCGGCGTAACACTTCGCATCGTGCTTGCATGGGCGCAGTCTTTAAATAGCCCAAACATAGTGCATTGATTAAAGACAGGTGTTCTTTGTTAACGGCGTGCGTGCTGGAGCTTGTTAGGCGCACCTTCAGGTGCACGTGCTAAGGCGTGCAGGACTGACACCGTTCTGCGCAAGCGCAACACAATCGCAATAGAAAGAACGGTCAAGCTGCCAGTGTAGCTGCAGTCTTTTTAGTTGCGAATTACAAGTATTTCCTCTTGTGTTAATAATTCGCCATGTCAAAACAAGCAAAACTTTCCTCCTTCTTTTGATGTGAAGAGAGGTAAGCAATTTATTATATATTTTTTTCCATCAAAGTTGCATTTTGTGGTTTCGAAGCTAAGTTTTAGTGCCGTTTCTAGAACACAACATCAAGAAAACATGGAAGAAACCGCAATAATGGAAGAGCCGGTTTCTAAGCTGCCTAAAACTAGCAATGGGAATTATTTTTTTGTTACATAATGCACTCAGGCTGCCAGTCAGTGTGTGACTGACACACACACACACACACACACACACACACACACACACACACACACACACACCTTGAAAAATCCTAGCTATGCCCCTGATTTATGAGAAATTTGGTATTCATTGGTGTTTAAATTTACAGACAATACGAACTAATGTAAACAATTGGCTTCAACTTGCATAAATCTGAATTGGAAATGTTTAGTTCACTTTAGCTTCTGCAAATGCACAACTCTACTAAAAGATTGATAAACGAGGCTCAACGTCCCCAACATTGAAACCTGAAAGCTTTAGAAACTCTAACAGACCTTTACTTTTTAACAGAACTGTTTTGGGATTTTGCGGAGTTTACCTTCAACTGTCTGATTTTTTTTTCAAAGTAATGAACTGTGTAGCGGGAAAATCACTGTGTTTTCTAAATGCACTCCTGAAAATTACTCATTAACGAGGGAATTAAATTTGATATTTTTGACATGTTAATCATTAATGTACATGAAAGAAAAAGGCTTAAAAGTTATAACTTGTTTTAGTGAAAATAAGTACTAAAATGCACTAGAATGTGGGTTTTGCATGTTGTTATTAAATTTTTTCGGTGGACATTCCCCCCAATCTTAGTTTGACTTTCAAAAGTTCAGGATTTTTTTTTTCTTTGCTCCACTTTCATCTCCTAGTGTATTGTCACCCAGTGCTTTTGTGTCAATAAATAACATTATCCGTGTACCACACAAACACAGGAACACCTAATTTAGAGTATAGTCTCTCTTATTTCTTACCCTGGCAACAGTCAGTTTGTGAATCGCCGATTTTCTTGGTCTTTTTCTCGGCTCTGCTTTGGTCCTCGGCTTCCGGGTGCCTCGCACAAAGCACTCCCATTTCTCTCTCATTGTCCATCTTTTGGGAAACGATGAGTACTAATCCCATCATGATTGGTGTTGCTACACCCTCCTACGATACATCTGTTAACTATTTTAATAATTACGTGATAACGTTGAAGAAATTTGCAGAAAACCACCAGGTCGTTTTCTCATAAACAAACCAGCGCTGACGTAGGATTCAGAAGGAGGCGTCCCGCACGCAACGCCACGAAAATCACTGTTTGCCGGGAAATCCAAATGCCAAGTTTTTTCAGAGGCGGACCAATTCGCCTCAAATGGCTTGATTTCAACTGAATTTTTCTGGTATTTTCTGGCAAGGTAAAAAAAAATTGCACAAGATGTGACAGATATTTGACCAAAGTTTAATATAAAATAGGAGAATTACACTGATCTTGCTCCTAAATTTACCCGTGATATGCACTTTAAACACTGTAATAGTAATCTATAATACAATGCATTTTAAACACAGACGTACTTTTCCTACTTCAGCTTTTAACCAGGTTTTTTTTTAACTGGCGCATTACATTTATTTTACGCACTTTATTATATATTATATTATCTATGCTCTGTTACAGCTATTACTTCATTATTACCTATTTAAATGTATTTTAGTTTACACTGTAAACCACTTTGAGCTTCAGTAGATGCACAGAAAGTGCTGTATGAATAAATTTATTGTTCCCAAAATAAAAAAGGAAAGGTCATTGATGGACAAGGTAGAAGGGTGCCAACACTTTGATGTACAGTAATTGTACATCTACAAAGTGAACTGAAAAGGCAGCTTTGAATAAAGCTACTGTTGACTTGACAGTAAACACCATTTGTCAATTCCTTCTCTCCTCACTGTCCCTCAGGTGGCCCTGGGAGATTTCCGCCACACCCGTCAGGAGATCGAGGCTCTGTCCATCGTCCGCATGAAGGAGCTGTGCAGAACGTATGGACAGAGAGACCCTCAGGAGCGAGAGAGCTGGAGGAGCGTGGCGAGGGACGTGTGCAACACAGTGGGCATCGGAGAGGACGAGACCGAGACGGAGGAGAAACCGACCGGAGGGAGGGACAAGGAGAGAGGGAGAGGACCGGAGGGAGGGAAGACGGACATGGGAGACCTGAAAGCACACATCGATAAGTTGACTGACATTCTGCAGGAGGTGAAGCTGCAGAACAACATGAAGGATGAAGAGATCAAAGCACTCAGGGACAGAATGGTCAAGATGGAGAGTATATTCCCTGTAGAGCTGCAGGTACGTCATGCGTTGAGAGGTGTTTAAAAAAAACTACACAGGGCTCAGGTGTGTGGTTTTTAAAGATTTGAGTTTTACTAACGTTCATTTATCAAACCCACCTCCTACCTGAAGAAACCGAATTTCACTGTTAGAGCTCAAAAAATTGGGATTGTGACTTTATAATAATCACACTGCGTAATACTCACCATCAGTCTTTTTCCCTCCACTCTTCTAAAATTCTCACGTATTTGTTAAAGCTGACTGAATGAACCAATCGGAATGCTTTAATTAGTGAAATGTTTTTTAAACTGACCAATCAGATTGCATACCATGTGTTGTGTGAGGTTAGTGAAGAGTTGAGATTTAAAATGTTTGTATACCTTTTTAGTTCTCATAGCATAGGAACACGTTGTCATGGAGATATTGTTCCTCTTAGGGAGATGAAGATTCCGTAACGGATACAGGCGGAGCTAGATCCGAAGAGGGGACGGAGCACAGCGGGTGGCGCAGCGAGGAGGAGGGTGGATATCGTCGAGGTCGTCACAGGTGGCAGTATCCTGAGAGGTATCAAGATGTTAAGCGTCGCCGTGGCAATGGCGCTCCTTCCAATCCTCAAACGGGGCGCCCTCAGAATAATCCCTTCATTGGTGGTGGTGGCAGCAGTGGGGGATCGGGACGCATCCCGAACACTTTCTCCACACCTCAGACCGGTCGCGTCCCAAATGGACCATTTCTACCCGGGATGGGTCGCTTCCTGCCACCTTTAGAGAGGAAGTTACAGTTTCCTTTTAAGGGAAATCCTCAGCACCGAGGCTTCCACTGGGGACCTTCAGCCAGCCAGAGAGAACCAGACACACAGGAAGGAAAGGATTCCACTTCCTCTCCTTCCTCTGTGCACACTTTCCAGTCTCCACCTTCTCCAAACAAAGCCCAGTGGCAGCGGCGTAACCATGGAAACAGAGGACGTGGTAACCGGAACAGATCTCGTAACCGGGGGCGGAACCCATTCGATGGATTCATTCAGAACCCCCATGAGAATAATATAGAGCGCAAAGATGGTGCAGGGTCACACCCAAGGGCTAAGTATGCTTGGTACAACCCAAACGTGGGCTCGGTTCAGGATGGAGTTCAACAAAACCAGAACCAGCAGAGTAAGCAAGGGTTCCAGAAACACCAGAACCAGTACTACTACGTTCCCCCCCGGCTTCAATCCACACCACCTGAGAAGATCCAGACCTGGTCTGGAGAGGGTTCTGATCCCACAAATGCCCTGCCCACTCAGCGTGACTTCACCAGCCCAATGGAGACCTGACTGGCTCAGTCGTGAGACAGAAAGTGATGTGGGGGAATCAGTAATGTTGAAATGAAGAGGGGATGAAGGAAGTGTTCAGCTGGATTTGACATGTAGTTGCGTAAATTTTTGGTTTGTGATAGTTTTTGCAGTGGAGACTTTTTCAAAAACAAATGCTGGAAGCAAGTATTGATTACTCTTATTTTTATTACTAATTTTTAATATTTACTCTGGGGAAAACACACTACACATTTTTCATCGCACATGAGCTTGGAACAGTTTGCGTATCAGTGCAATGACATTAGTTTTCACACGCAAACTGCGTCTAAAGTTTTTGGGGATTTTTTTTTTTCCTAACACTTGAGAATCACTCTTCAGTGCCTTACGACACCTACAATCCTTTAAACTTTTTATACACACAGTGTTTTATGATCTGTGTATTGATCTGTGTGTGAAAATTGTGTTCTTGTGTCGTTCTCTTCCACGTTGAAGGACGAGTGTGCCTTGTGATGCGCAGTACTCGATTTTACAGAAAGTTGGGATCTTACTGATTTTGTATATTTGGGAAACGGCTGCTGCATATCATTAAAAAAATTCTACCTTGTGCCACAGAGTAAGTTTTGTGCCAAAAACTTTGAGATACAAAAATTATGCATTAAACGCTTTAATTCTTTATTACAACCATTTTCTTCTTTTGGAATACTACTTCTCCTGCCATCTTGAATGTTGGTTAACTCGAATGTTCTAAGCCACGCCCATCCCACAAGGCTCTGTCTCAAATTACTGTATTCTTACACTACATACTTCAGCTTTTTTTTTTTTTTTTTTGTCTTTGTTGCTCAGTTTCCACACTGCTTGGCTCCGCCCCTTTCCACTATAGTATGAATGTAAAACACTTTCGGTTCTATTAAATCACTACTCCCTCACTAAAAGTACAGTTTGAGACCTAGCCCAAGTAATGTAACTATACTTCCTGTTTTCAGTGGGCGTGGCTTAGACACTGGTTAATTCCAATTAGCCAAAACAATTAAGGTGCATGCTTCTTCCTAGACCCTCCCACTTCTTAATTTCTTTTGTCACAAAACTCACTCTGTATTGTGCCTGCTGAGGAAGAACAAACTTACCAAAGAGGTCCGGAGGTCAAAAGTCGTCTGTTCAGGGTGCTGCCACGCCCAAATCTCTAGCTCTTTAACATTTTTTTCCCCCCCATGCAGTTCTTTTAGCTTGAATGTTCTTTCCTTTTTTCAGGTCAGTAGTGTTTGACAATTCATAAACCCATTATTAATTTTATTTAACTTTATTTTAGAGACTGTTTTTAAACTGTGGCTTTTCCGCTACATGCGAGATGTACTTGTGAGGATGATATGCAACGTAAAAGTTTGACAATTAAAGGACTTGTATGTTACTTGGCCCATTGCTCATGTCTTCTCTTTGATGAACAACTTATTGGGAAATTTGGTTGGTATAAACTCTAGACGCATGTAACGGTGTAGTGGATTCCTCAAACGAGGGTTAACTGATTTGCTTGAAATACAGCACTAAACCACATGCAGTGGTCTCCATGGTGAGGACAATTGTGTTGACGTTCATTAAATTTGGCAGAAGCATGAACATTCTTTTGGACATGAAAATTGGTTTGAGTGACTCCACCCCACAGGAAGTTATCCATTTTGATTTTTCTACATTTCACAAATTATTCTTAGAGTTCATTAGATTTTATTGACGGGGGTGGGAATAAACATTTTAGATGTGATAAATTGCAAAGGAACAGAGGATCCCTCAAACGAGGATATAACTGTGAGAAATTGATCAGCCTCAAATCATACATGGTTACTAATGGCCCAGTCCTGTTTACACAAATGTGGCGACTGAGACTACGTTTACATTAGACCGTATCTGTCTCGTTTTCTTCGCGGATGCACTGTCCGTTTACATTAAACCACCTGGAAAAGCCGGGAAACGGGAATCCGCCAGCGTCCACGTATTCAATCCAGATCGCGTCTGGTCCGGTGCTGTGTAAACATTGAGATACGTGAATACGCTGTGCTGAGCTCTAGCTGGCGTCCTCATTGGACAACGTCACTGTGATATCCACCTTCCTGATTCGCTGGCGTTGGTCATGTGACGCGACTGCTGAAAAACGGCGCGGACTTCCGCCTTGTATCACCTTTCATTAAAGAGTATAAAAGTATGAAAATACTGCAAATACTGATGCAAATACTGCCCATTGTGTAGTTATGATTGTCTTTAGGCTTGCCATCCTTCCACTTGCGAGTGGTAAGTGATCTGCGCTGAGATCACACACACAGCGGCTCAGTCCCGAATCACTGCTTGTGCACTTCACTCGCGCGCTGTGTGAGCTGCGCAGGGCCGGAGTGCGCACCCTCCAGAGGGCACTCGCTGTTCAGGGCGGAGTGATTTGGAGCGCAGGATGCCTGCGGAGCCGAGCGTATCCGTGTATTGGTGTTGCTGTGTGCACGGCTAACGGTTTTAGTGTAAACGCGAATCGTTTTAAGAACGTTAATCTGATGATCCGCTGATTCGACGTAATGTAAACGTAGCCTGAGTCATAGCACTCAGTGAAATTTAGTCATTGTGATATGTTTATTTCTGTAATATCTCACAAAATATCAGGCCATTAAAGCAAATAATGTGCATGAAATCGCTTGCCTTGCGCAGTCAAGCAGACAGAGGAAGTCTGTGTGCGCATGCGCAGGTTTACCTTCTTTTGGGTTTTATGGCAGCTGGCATCCACAGTGTTGCATTACTGCCATCTACAGGTTTCCCTTTGAGCGTGCACTGACAGTTCCATCATTCTGTCGCTAAACGAACAGCTGATCACACCGAGGTGCTCGCTGAGCGCCAATATTTATTAGTTTGGTCCTGCATTTCCTTTCATTCGCAACGTAACATCTTTTCTTCTCGCTTTCCGTTACTGTAGTCGGTCTTTCACGTTTCATTCGCACACTCGCGTCCTCCATTTTCCTCTCCTGTTTCAAATTTGTATCCCACAATGCCTTGCGCAAACGGAGAGCCCACCACGTGATGCATGATGTATTTTGTACCGTGTCACAGTGAAGCAGGAAAAAATAGCACAGAATTTAAGGCCTCATGGCTTTAAATAAATTAGCTGTTCCTTTTTTAAATAAAAATTGGAAGTCTGATTTGGATTCAGTAATTGGGTGTTGGGAAAATTCTTATGACGACTTAAGTATACTGCAGGTTGAGGACAGGTTCACCCCAATACGTTATCCAGCCCCTCCTCAGGCCCATTTTGCAGTCCCCCCTGTAGTAGATGAGCCCTTTGCCTGCCCCGCCCTCATGACAAGAGGACCTCTTGTTTTTTGTTGTGTAGCTTTTCTCCTCACTTAGTGAAAATCTAAAACAGCCAGTATTCTCCAGATCCTGTCTTTTATTTCAAAAAAAAAAAAGTGTTGCAGCATTCACGCCTGGGTATTAGTGTGAGGATGTTGTACAAATATTCCAGATGTACATTCCCAAGTTACAATACTGAAAAATAAAGAGGTATGACTTAGTAACAGTTATATAAACTAAGATAAACCACAACCAGACTTTAGGCAGTGGAAAACTTGGGCAGCTGATTCCCCAGAATGACGCTGCGCTCCAGCCCCGTCTCTGTAATGGCTGCCAGTCTGACCACGCCCCCAGAGGATCCATCCCTTTCCATAGCAAGAGCCAAAGCTGAAGAAACAATTAATGGAACATGAGTGTGACAGGAAAAAAAGGCATTCACTGTCTGATGTCCTTCAGAAAAAGCTGTGAGATGTAAGATTTTGAGTGCCACCAGTTTAAAAAAAAAAAAAATGGCCGACTCTAGCTGGAAGCTATGCAAGTATAAAATGAATGTGAATTTGTGATTTGGCTCAGCTGCTCCCTCACCCTCAGCAGTGAAGCGTAAACACTCCTCTTTGGTCATCCCACTCCTGTAGTTGGAGTCGACGAAGCCGTAGATGTACGAGCTGCCAGATCCACCTACAGATACGGGTTGCCTTACCAACATCCCCCCCATCGGCACAGTGTACACCTGAGACACGGCGATAAACAGGGACAGAGACAGGAATGTCAATGTGAGTTCCAGACAGATTTTCATCCACAGACTATAATTACTACAACTTTTAAAATGCATATCACGGGTAAATTCAGGAGCAAGATCAACGTAATTCTATTTTATATTAAACTTTGGTCAAATATCTGTCACATTTTGCGCAATACCAGAAAAATTCAATTGAAATCAAGCCATTTGAGGCGAATTGGTCCGCCTCTGAAAAAACTTGGCATTTGGATTTCCCAGCAAACAGTGATTTTTGTGACATCGCATGTGGGACGCCTCCTTCTGAATCCTACGTCAGCGCTAGCCTGGGAAATCCCATGCTGCTTTGCACAATCGTTCCGATCTGAAGAGACAGCATGGAAACTCTGGTCTAAAGGCTCGCCTGAGTTAGGGAGCCAATCAGAGAGTGGGGAGGGGTGGAAAGACGGTGATGCGTACTACTCAACAAACGGAAGCTTGTAGTTTATTTGGGACTGTTTACGGATCACATTTAACATGGCATTGAATGTCCAAATACGGAGAGTCCAGCTTCTCTCATATTTGTCTTGCACAAACGGCAGTAATCGTTCGGTGCCATTGTTTTCCTATTTTTGTTTTGCCTTCTTTCTCTTTCCTTGTCTTCTTCGTCGCTCTAACTACGTCACCGGGTACAACTGCCATGATTGGCCATGGGCTACGTATATGCCAAATGATAGACATTTGCAACGTCCAATAAACGGCCGTTGACAATCGTAAACCACACCTCCCCTACGAGAAATTCAATAGGCGGATTCCAGACCATATTTCACTTGTGATATGGTCTGGTGTTAACCAGACTGTGTCAGCGCTGGTTTGTTTATGAGAAAACGACCTGGTGGTTTTCTGCAAATTTCTTCAACGTTATCGTGTAATTATTAAAATAGTTAACAGATGTATCGTAGGAGGGCGTAGCAACACCAATCATGATGGAATTAGTACTCATCGTTTCCCAAAAGACCGGACAATGAGAGAGAAATGGGAGCGCTTGGTCTACACAGACTGTGCACTGAAACCATGCAAAGCTCATGCAGCCTGCTGGCGACTCCGCAGGTGACGTCACGAATCTGGCTCCAGACTCCCTTGGGGTTTTTCCAGATGCGTTTTGTTAGGTTTTTTTTTTTTTTTTTTTCTACTGTAGACAGATGGTCTTGTGCAAAATTACCCTCCTGGATGAGTGTGTAAAGGGACATACTTTCATATAAATAAAATTGGTCCAGAATATGCACTTTAAAGCCACCACATAAAATCTAAAACATCAAATCCGTTTCTATAGAAACAATGCATTAGAATGAGCACATTAATATAAACCTGCACTACTCTCAAAGCTGCCATTACAACAAATTAATCAACACCTTCTGACCAAAGTCCAGAATTCACCAGGGCTGCAGTGTTCCCTCACCTGTCCTCCTCTCCGCTTGTCCCAACCTGCTACAATGATCCCAGCCATCAGCTCTTCTCTGTACCTGTAGCACATGTGCTTGAACAGATTAGCAGCCGTCTGCACCAGCGGGGGCTCGTCCAGCTCGATACTGAAACAAACATCTCTAATGTTATTAAATGTGCATCTATAAGTAACTTTACAATACGAGAATTTTCTGCTCTTGGAGCGGAAATGGGTGGAACTACATAAAGGGTCAGTACTTGGTGATTTGAGACTACAGATGCATCATGGGAACCCTAGTCTTACCTGTGAAAGCTCAGCTGGTAGCTGACTGCATCGGCGATGGCCTGAGTGTCTGCTGCAGATCCGGAGCGGCAGCAGAAGATACGATTGTGAATCGGGGTGAGTTTATCAGTCACCCTGTTCGCAATGTAGGCTCTAACCACACACACCAAAAACACACACTAAGAACAGATATGTAATACACAAACTTGATTTGAAAGACATTACAAATACAAGCAACAATCATTTTCCTTCAGACATGTGAAACGTTTTCATACCCAGTGGTGGTACGAGAGTCAGCACCGATCACCACACCACCATCGAACTCTACGGCCATGATGGTCGTCTGAAATAACAATTTTATTCTGATTAATGCTCAGATTTCCTCTTAAAGTGCTGATGACACGTTTTTGACATCTTTGGCGATGTTTTATAACATAAAAAGTAATTCCCGATGATCCATATATTAATTCACGAAGGCGCCTATTTTACAAGTTATGAGAAAAAACGCGGCTATTTGGGCAAATTTGACGGGGCTGCAGCACCCAGGAGACGAAGGAGGAGGAGGAGCTATATGACATCAGCGAAAGAACCTTCCTCCTAACTTACCAGTTTGTTGTTGATGCGACAGGTGTTCAGTTTGTCATTATTAGTATTTTATTTATATATATATATATATATATATATATATATATATATATATATATATATATATACACACACACATACATACATACGTGTGTGTGTGTGTATATATATATAAAAGTTATTATGCCTTCGCATTGTGTTGCCGGCTTTTGCTCCAAAACCCACAAGGATGGGGTAAGTTTATTCAAGTTTCCCAGAGATCCCGAGCTGCATGCGAAGTGGGTGAAGCAAGTCAGGCGCACTCGTGACAAGTGAGAGCCCTCACCAACATCCGTCCTGTGCTCTGAACACTTCGATTTGGATTGTTTTGACACCCTTCCCAGCTTAAAAGAATCTCTTGGGTGTTCAGTTCATCACAAACGTGTGTTACTACCATCAGCAGTGCCTACACAGTGTTGCCAGATTGGGAGGTTTCCCGCCCAGTTGAGCGGTTTCAAGTGCATTTTGGTGGGTTTTGAACATATTTTGGGCTGGAAAACGTCAGCAATATCTGTTGCCAGATACTGCTGAAGTTTTCCAGCCCAAAATATGTTCAAAACCCACCAAAATGCACTTGAAACCGCCCAACTGGGCGGGAATCCTCCCAATCTGGCAACACTGCCAGTATTCCGGAGGGGGTCTACTAGTAGCTATGCCGGATCCAAAGACAGTCCTCCTGTCAGAGCATGTGTTGTGAAACGACATAAGATAAAGGTACGTAGAGCTATAGATTCTACATGATGATCATAAATGTAATCATAAAGTCGGCGTGATATCAGTCATGTATTTGCTTGTGAAAGCTTGCGGCTTTCATGTAACTGCCGCCTAGCAACGAGACGCAAAGGGTAAAGAGGGTAGGCTATCATAGATTCTATTTGGAAGAGATCAACACAATTCTAGACTCCCAGAAGAGGAAGAGCTAGCACTAGAGAGTTCACCGGCGTTTTCATGCGCCATTTCCACTGAGTAGAACCAGAGTAGAACAGCCAGTGAACCGCAGCGTGTTCTCCCGCTGACGTCACAACATGGCCGTGAGCCACGGACCCAGTTTTCTTGCGCTGTGCAATTAAAAGTTGGATATTCGCGTAACAACAGCTTCTTTTCACGTAATTATAACAGAAATCTAACATGTTTGCCATGTTGTATAGTTTATTTAAGAAATTGCATAGAGTCATGTTCGTGTCATCAGCCCTTTAAATGTCCACTCATGCTGAGTCAGATCATTTGACTCAGCTCACCAATTAGAGTCGACTCTTTCAGCACCCAAACGGTTCACTGCAAAGTTTGTCAGTTTTCACCAAACTTTTTTTTATTTATTCAGTGATGTACAACATGCAAGTCTCACCCTAATGTCTCATACGTCTTATCATAAACATGGCCACAGTAAAAAAAAAAAAAAAAAAGTTTCTTGATTCTAATTAACGAATGCAAACGAACCGTCTCGTAAGCAGTTACTGAAGAAAAATCGATTCGCACTAAAGGAAAGCTCAGATGTTCAGAAGTTTCTGTGGAAACATTTTGATTCAGTTAGACTGCAAAAGTAAAGGCATTGCTTACATCTAGTACTTAAAAACAAAAAAAATGACTCGTATGTGAGTCGACTCTCAATGTTCAGCTAAAAGAGCAAAGAAAGAGTCGACTCTTTAAATCGATATTTCAATACTTTCCAACAGTGTTTCGGTTTACGGGTATTATCCAAACCATGACTCCTGTACTAGCATGAGAATGTTTAACAGAGACTATTTAGTATTATAATTGTCTGCTAAATGTTGTAAGTGTAAATTATAACTAAACTGAATTAACGCGACACTAATCAATAAGCGTTGCTAACTAACATCACTGACAACACTAAAAAAGAGCAATATTCTATTTCTATACACCATTAACCCATGTAACTGTGTTCATGAGATTCAAAACTCAGAAATAATTATTTTTTAAAGCGACCAAATCTGAGAAATGTGATAACGCTTTATTTTATATTGTGTTAAATAACAGAGCTCGCAAGCTAAACCGTTGCCCTGTTGTTAGCTACAGCTAGTTAGCTAAAACCTGCCATCTCATACCCACAACCGGTGAATAAAACTACTGCCCGCAGCAATTATTGTATTTTTTTTTTTTTTTACTGAACATAAAACTCTACTTCTGTTATCTCACCCCTGTGCTGACTTCTTGGCTTCGCCAATTTGGCACCAAATCATTTTGATCAGAAAAAAGCAGCTCTCCGCGCCGGCTCGCTGTCATACACGCCGCCATCTTAGCTCGATACCTGAAAAATGACGGCTGTATCCCAAATAGCGTCCAAGTCCCTATATTAGCGCACTACATCCCATGAACAAACATGGTTGATATACACTATGTAGCGAACTTGATTTCCGATTTGGGTTACGGCTACAGCTAATGCTGTACGTATGAGACTCCAGCCCACATAACTGTTTATCGCCATCTACTGTTTCGGAGAGGAAACTTTTTGTTTTTTTAAAACCTAAAAGAACTGTAAATAAATGTGATTTTATTAGACTCCACTACATATGAGATTCCATATTTTATATCATTCAAAAACAAGATAATTATGTCATAATTGTGGGATAATAACCTGTTGACACAAGATACAGTTGGGGTGAATTTTCAGGATATTAGAATATTATCCAATAAGCTTGTGATTCGGTGATAATTATATAAATTCTATAATCAATAAAAAGCATAAAAAACAAATAACTAATAACTGTGGAGTACAACATTATATATATATATATATATATATATATATATATATATATATATATATATATATATAGTCCAAGACCTTTTCTTCTTTCTGTTGTGATCACGTGTTGTTTTTTATTCCACAGTCTTCGACTCTAAATTTATTCTGATGCCTCTATACAGTCACACATTTATTTTTAGGGTTCTGCTCCTGCATTTGATGGTCATAACATACAATGCAATAGAAAACTAAAATTGTGGGAAAATGGAGAAAATAAAATAGAGAAATCCAAGACCCTTCAGAACAGCTGTAGAATTGAGAAGGCTTTTTGATTGGATTTAAAGGAGCACTTTGTTGTGAAAGTGATTTTGTCAGAAATAAACTGGTCCTTGCAGGACGATGCTGCAATCGATCGTTTTAAACACAGAGCCTCTGAAATTCATGAGAGGCTCACAGAGAAAACAGAGGTGTGTGTGTGAGAGAGAGAGACAGACAGATGGAGGCCTCCAGCCAAATCCAGTAATTGGCTTTAGAGTAATGGGAAAGATTTTTTGGCACTTGAAAATGGTGTGTGTGCGCGCGCGCGCTGCTGAGCTGTGACTGTGAGTACATGAGCAATCAATTTTATCTTGGTGCTGGAAGAGAGAGAGAGAGAGAGAGAGAGAGAGAGAGAGTGGGGGGGTATTCATAGACATTCATGTTACTGGAAGGATGGTACACACATATACACACACCCTTATCTCCTAAGAAAGCTGTCTCCCCCCCGGCACTGAAATGTGGCAAAGGAAGTGGGACTGTGTGTGTGTGTGTGTGTGTGTGTATACATTTAAAGCCTGGTGCTGACTGTGCTGCATTTTCTCTCCTGGTATTAGCAGCAGCAGAGTCAGAAATCTGTCTGTACTCGTTCTGCTGAGCTAAATATAGACACAATGCCCAGTCCTGCTGAAACGCACACAGCCACTGGAATAAACACAAGACCGATACAGACATCACTGAAATACATGTGTACAGTCATTGTGAAGGACATTCCCATTATATGGAGCTCTGAATTCTATCTCTTTCCAGACTCGGATCGTTGGACTCAACTCTTTGTATATGGCTTTCATTACACATGATCAGCTTCCACTGACCTCAGATCTGCTCTACACACAGGACTCATTCATCAAGAAGACAAACACACACACAGTTCACACACATGAGGGCAGCCATGGCCTGTAGGTTAAAGAAGTAGCCTTGGGCCCAAAGGGTCGCTGGTTTGATTCCCAGGACCAGTAGAAAAAATGCGAGGGGAGTTGAGTGAATGAACAGCATTTACCCCTCCTACATCATGGTCAAGTCCCCTTGAGCCCATGTATGTATTTGTGCTCATTGCTCACTTATATGTGTGTTCACTGCTTCAGATGATTTAAATGCAGAGGTTAAATTTCACTGTGCCTGAGTGTACACATGACAAATAACGGCTGCTTCTTCTTAAAAAAGACAACTGTTCCAGAGGCATCTCTGAGGCCCAGAACAGAATAGTCCATCCTCAACTCTCTCTCTTTTATCTCCTCATTTATATAAAATTATTATAATAAAAGTTAAATTAAATAAAGAAAAGAATATTTAATCTAATGTTCATGTAACATAGTACAGTCTCGTGATTACAGACACCACACTGTGAACAAGAGGCGAGTTTACTTGTGAAAGAAAAGGATGTGGCCTCAGTACATCACATTACATGCATTTGGCAGACGCTCTTATCCAGAGCAGCGTACAGCGCACCCAGGGCAGCCTGAGGAGCAGGTGGGGGTTCGGTGCCTTGCTCAAGGGCACTTCGGCCATTTCTGCTGGTCCAGGAAATCGAACTGGCGACCTTTTGGTCCTAAAGCTACTTCTCTAACCATTAGGTCATGGTTTCCCCAGTACCTGGCTGGTCCAGTGAAGGGGGCATGGCTTCCTTCATACAAATAACTTAGTGTTATTAGAATGTTGTCATTCATGAAGGTATAAATACGAGGCAGAGGGCGTTCACTTCACTTTACTTCACTGCTTCTGTATTTATAAGGTGTTGGATGGAAGGATGCTGACAGAGGAATGAAACATTCATCTTTCTGTTTATCCTTTCATCCGGGGTCTGTGGTTAATCTGACCCAGTGCAAGCTGCTGCAGGAGCATTAGTGTGGTTTATTTTCCCAAACAGCATCAACACAAATCCCACTCTCTCCCTTATTTCTAAAGGGCTTAGAGAGAGAGAGAGAGAGAGAGAGAGAGAGAATATAAAAGGGAAGCAGTGTTATCAGTTGGGTTGTTGGCTTTTAATAAAGCCATCACTGAGTTTTTGGGATTTGGGTTTGATTGCTGGTCATCACTGGATTTTTTTATTTTTTTTATTTAATTTGATGTCTTTTGATAAACCGAAACCTTTTCATCCAGAGAACATAAATATAAAAATATGTGATCATACCGGAGTTATCTCCACCTTCTGTCAGTTTTTATTTTTGAGACTTGAAGCTATAAAACCACGCCCACAGTCTCGTTTCTGTTCACCTGTCGGCTGCCATGTTTGCGAGGCGTGGTGCCAGCAGTAGAGGGAAAGGAGGGAAGTTTTCTGTGGAGGACCTCTACGGGTTCAGTAAGAAGCCGAAGGCCTCGTCAGGACCCGGGGGATCCGTCTGTGGTGGCCTGACTGGTAAAGCAGCTCCTCGAGGTCACAGTCAGGGGCAAAAGAAGGAATCTGAAGCTTTGGCGTCACGGATCCTGGAGGCGGCGCAAAGACTGGTGGCGCGCAGGAGGCTGGACCTTTACCTGAGAGAGTGTGGACTCTCAATACAGGACTGCCAATCAGAGAGACAGGCCATGCTGTACAGGTGTGTGTAGGAAATATGGAGAACACAGTCATGGACACTTCATACAGCAGATTTCAAATGTTTTCACAGCCTTGGAACAAAACAAAGGACACAATATACGAGGTGAGGGATAAGTACAGACAGCATGATAGGTGAGGGATGAGTAGGTAAAGGATGAGTAGGTGACCATGTGCTTGGTGGGGGATGAACAAGTGAAGGATAAGTACAGAAAGTGAGGGATTAGTACACAGGGATAGGCATAGTGTGCAAGGTGAGGGGTTAGAAGAAGAAGAGTAAGTATGGGATGAGTGCAGACAGTGTGATAGGAGAGGGATGAGTACAGATAATGCCTAAAGTGAGGGATAAGTACAGAGGAGGTACTGCACGGTCAGTTCTGTGGTTTTTTTGTGACAAATGCAGCACTACGACTCCCGTAAGGCTTCACGCTCTCTGTAGGTGACGCTTTCTACCCCAGTTGCCATGGGAACTGCAGGCTCTGCTCAGGCTGAGCGACATAGGCTTGTAGTGCCCTCACATAGCCTGAGAGACGTGCGTGTGTGTGTGTGGGTGGGTGGGATCAAGGCAGGTCCTGCATGACTTAGCTTCTTTCAGGTTGAAAAGAAATGAGAATGAAAGGTTCCATCACTTCAGTACAGAAACGCAGGACACTTAGCTAAAGCACGACACAGTAGAGTCTTGCCACTAATTAGCATATTAACTAGCATATTTTAATCTAGCTACTAAGTAAGTTATGTGCATAAAGAGTAAATTTTAGCTCAAACAGAGAAAATAAGCAATTACTCAAATTATTTGCACTAGCTAACATTTTCACTATTTGCTATTTTCATAACTTTGCTCGGAACATACGTGTAAATTAAAAAATATATATTTTTCACACATTTATCAGTTGATCAGTGATTTTGTGCTAATATTCAAGCACTCGTGTGATGCCCATCCTTTCCTAAAACATTTTTATTCTCTTTTCTACCAAGATTCTTAAAAAAAAAACAACCTTTGGCTCTAATGTTATAAAGCTAATGTTGGTTCTGTTGGACCCTTAAATATTTTATGTAGAAACCTGCAACAGAGAGTTTGGTTACAGATAGAAAGTTTTTGTTTTATGTTCGAACCCATAACCTTCCAAAGAACCTTAAAGGAACCTTTTATTCTCTCAGTGTCCACCATAAGTTTTCTTGATGACTTCAAATTAATTATTTTTTTTAAATAAAATTTGAGTGTTCAGGATAGAGACAACAATCAAGGTTCTAGGAAGAAACTAAGAGGGTGATATTATGTTGAGGTTTGTGTAGGAATGCCAGGTTGAAGGTGTTTTGAGATGTTGAGATGAACAGATGATGATGATGATGGCTGGAGTGTAAGCGTTTTCCACAAACCAGCAAGGGGACTGATTGATGTTTTGGGTTTGTTTTTGTCTCTGAGATGTTATTCAGCTTGCAGTGGATTATTCTGAATGATGCAGTCAGAGGAGGATGAACAGATGAGAGCAGAGAGAAAGAGGAAGATGGCTGATTTATCAGATCCATAGAAATAGGAAGACTTAAATTGGGTGTGTGGGTGGGAAAGAGAGAGTTATAGGAGGAAGACAGAATGACAGCACAGGGGGGAAAGTGAGGATGAGAGAATGTGTGTGTTACAAACTGTCCCAATTCCGCGTGCCATCTGTAGATAATCCATGCAAAAGCTCTCCACACTAATGAGTTTGCTGCTGCCATTTTAAAAGCGACTTCTGAGTGTGTTTCTTCATCAGAAGAAGCACTTAAAAGCCTCCTTTCCCGAGAGACACATCCGTTTCCTGAGTTTCTGCTGTCAAACACAGATTCATGATGATAATTTTCATTAATAATTGAGCTGCAGTGACACTCTGTGGCCACTAGAGGGACTTCCCATCGACTTCCTGTCATTCCACTGTCGTTTTATTCTTTCTATTGTTTCCTTTTCTTTTTTTGTCAACCTCAACAGTTTTATCTGGCCATCTGCTCCTCGTCCTCTTTGCCCACTTCTAGAGAACTTGTTAATTTATTCATTTCATCCGTCCCTTGCTGTATCTCATCACGTTTTCCCCTCAGCTCCTCAAGTAGTGATGTCATCAATCTGCGCCATAATCATTACAGCCAATTACTGTAAGAACGCAACGGATCTCCTGTTCAGGTTTATTTAAACCTCACTGCATGACACAAGTGCATGAATTGACGTGTTTTGTCCTTTTAAGAGAGACACCCAGCAACACTATCCCTCAAAATATCTAAATAGGCTATGAGTTAAAATAAATATCATGCAATACAAATGAAATATATATGGACAATGTCAATAAATATAGACTGTGCATCACATTAGTGTAAGACAGGGTGACCAGACGTCCCGGTTTTACCGGGACAGTCCCGATTTGGGGTTGTGTGTCCCGAGTCCCGACAAAAGTCTGTCGGGACACGGATATGTCCCGGTTTTCGCCACTCGCGACGTTTGCGACTGAGCAGCGTGGGAATCATGAGCGGAGAAATGTCTGCATTTACTATTTTGATGAATTGACAGGAATCGCAAACTTTCCTGGTTACTGCCCCCTGGCCCTGTGGCATGGGTGTTTATTTAGCCACATTATTCCAGACAACAGAACGTGTTGCCATGCAACAATAAAATAAACATTAACTGGCGCGAATGTTCTTTGTCTAGCAGCTAGCAGCAGTAATGCCGCAGCAATTATGCCGAAAAGAAACTGTACCTTTTCCAAAGATTTACAGGGCACCTACCCCTTCCTCCAAGAGGTGCAGAACAATGCGCACGAAGCCGACTGCACACACTGTAATGGCCCTTTTCCACTACCCTTTTTCAGCTCACTTCAGCTCGCTTCAGCTCACTTCAGCCCGACACGGCTCGCGTTTCGACTACCAAAAACCAGCACGACTCAGCTTGCTTCAGCCCTGCTTAGCCCCTAAAACTCGCACGGTTTTGGAGTGGGGCTGAAGCGAGCCAAAGCGAGCCGAGTGAGGCTGGGGGCGTGAGCAGACACTCCCCTGTGCACTGATTGGTGGGGAGGAGTGTCCTCACATGCCCACACACACCCCGCGAGCACGCTGGGATCTGTAAACACCGTAAACCCGGAAGAAGAAGAATTACGAATTACGAGAATTTCTGAAGCCTTATGCGCCTCGCCTCATCTATACGCTCTTGCCAGTATCTGTTGGCGTTGTCGGTGACAACAAGCCACAGCACCAAGACCAGCAACACTAACGACTCCATGTCCTCCATGTTTATTGTT
This sequence comes from Neoarius graeffei, assembly GCF_027579695.1. Classification (NCBI taxonomy): domain Eukaryota; kingdom Metazoa; phylum Chordata; class Actinopteri; order Siluriformes; family Ariidae; genus Neoarius; species Neoarius graeffei. Next base: position 1,833,928 of record NC_083596.1, read on the forward strand.
TACTCTCCGGGGCGTGAGACTACCGCTTAAAAGCTCACTGATGTCACTGTTTGCGCTGCTTAACAACATCACCTGACGTCCACCCACTTTCGCTAACTCCACCCAATGTGTCCACCCACTTCCAGCCAGCATGGTTCAGCGCGGTTGTAGTCGAAATGCAACTCCAACAGCCCCGCTCAGCCCGACTCAGCACGGCACGGCTCAGCCCGACTCAGCCGCGTTTGTAGTGGAAAAGCGGCATAAGTGTTCCTTCTCCATAGCCCACGGTGGTAACGCCGATATACAGGATCACATTAGATTTTAATACGTAGATTTAATACGTAAATATACGTAGGCTAATGCATTTTGTTTAGGGTGGGTGGATTGACAGTCGCCTTAGCTTTGTTCCTGTGCTTTGTTCTTGTACTGAGTTGGGTAGCCTATGTTGCAAATGCTGTGCGCTCCTGTGGGGGCTTTCCTCGGGCTGTCGCCCCTCTCCTCCTTTACTGCTGTTTTGTTTGAGTGTATATTCTCAAATAATTTGTCTCTTTTTTGTTTCTGTTTAACATACCATTCTGACAGTTTGGCCATTATTGCTGTGTTGAACAGCTTGTTGCACCTTCCATTAAAGTGTTCACTTTTGTCCACATCTTCTTGCTTTATTCATTCAGTTGTGGGGAATGGTTAGTAAGGTTGATTCTGACCGAGGCTATGTTGAGGTCACATATCTACTTTTTAAGTTCATGCTATAGTGCATACAATTTTAGAGATATAGCCTACATGTGCATATGCATTCTTCTTGGTGTTCTCACAAACAGATGAAATAAATCAGTGTAAATTTGGCCTATGGACATAGCCTGGCCTATTCTCAGCCATTACAAAATCTGTTGTCTGACCATAATTTAACTGATCTGTATCCCACTATGCTACTAGATGATAAAATGCCTGTTTGTTTTATTTCATGTGAGATGTTGATAAATGTGAGCTTCAACAAAATAAGAGCACCTCTCTGTCACGTTTACGTAAAAAAAAAGGTGTGCGTGCACGAGCATGGTCACGCGCAAAAGTGTCCCGGTTTCAGACTCGGGAAATCTGGTCACCCTAGTGTAAGAACAAATGGAAGTAGTAACATAGGAAAAATTCATTGACTAAATTTAAAGCCCCTGGGGGGGGGGAAAAGCCCTGATGTCTGTTGGTGTGACCTGCATGGAGCTGCGCTGATCAAAAGTTTAGAAAAATGTCTAGATTTATTTATTTGCTTGTTTGTTTGTTTGTTTGTTTGTTGTGCTATAAAGCTAAGACTTGCATCATTCTCATGCCTGCTTTTGAATTCCTGCAGTTCAGTTCTTATTCACTGTAAGAAATCACAGTCAGTTTCAGGACAAAACTCAAATCAATACATATAAAAATATTTACAGAACCAACATCAATTTCTTCTGATCAAAATTAGACTCGTAGCTCCAGTGCAAAACTAAACAATCAAGCTCCAGATTCTAAAAAAAAAAAAATCTCGACTGATCGACTAAATTTCAAGTAAGGGGGATGAAGTTGACATTTTATTTATGGCCTAAAGTTCTAAAATGGAACAAAACTTTTTTTTTTTTTGTTCTTGAGTGAATCCTACTTTTCCCAATATCTGTGCAGACCTATTTTTATCATTTCCTGCCAATTAGTTCTCAATGATCTCTAAGTAGGACATTCCTTACAGGCAAATACACACAGAGAGAGAGAGAGAGAGAGAGAGAGAGACACTTTTGACTTTTTAAAAACACCTTTAATTACGTCATTGTTCCATGTGTATGTTTTCTTTCACAAGAAACAAAACAATAAATAATGGAGAAAATAAAAGGTACATGAAAAGTCATTGCTAGAAAGTCATCAAATTCAGTACATAAAACCCCTTCTCTGTTAAACATTCTCACACACACACACACACACACACACACACAATTGTACATTAAAAGTTGAGAGTTAGTGCACCATCCGCTTCAAGTGAACATAAAACCTGTCTAAAACCCCACAGATCTATAAAAGTGTCCAGGTTATTGGTTAGTCTGTAAAAAGCACACTCTACCTTAAGACGAGATGCAACCAAACCTTTCAGGTTCTGAACCACATCAGTCCATCCCAGGCCCAGCATCTGATTCTTTCTGGTCTTCCAGATTGCTAGTTTTGTGGTTCCGATTAAAAAATTAATTAAAACCTGAGTCTGTCTTTTCCTGACTGTGTATTTTGGCCCAAAGACAAACAAAGGGACAGAAAATTTCTCCCCTAGATGTTCCGCCCACTTTTGCAGTGTCTTAAATAGGCCCACTGGACGAGGACAAAGAAACACCAAGTGTTCTGGGGTTTCCTGTTGGCAACAGAAGGGACAGTCCTCCCCAGTGCTGGGATCCAGGTGAGCCCTGTGTCTGTTTGTGGCTATTGCTCCATGTATGATCCTCCACTGGAGGTCAGCCATCTGTTTCTCAATGGGCGGCTTGTATAGAGTCCTCCAGCAGCCTTTAGGGGTGCATTCTGGAGCAAAAACCTGGGTCCACCTCGACTCCCTGACTTCGACCAAAAGGTGGAAATTCAGTACCTTTACACAGCTGTAATAGAGCTGCTTCTTCCCACATGAGCTGAAGTTACCCAGCACTGGTGTTTTCAGGGACAGAAGCAGCCCTCTCTCCTCTCGCCACTCTTCAGTCGCAGGTCTGACGCTTAGTGCAGGAAAGATGTACTCGTGGTCCTCATGCCATAGGTCAACCAGGGTAGGGGTCCCGGGCGTACACCCTGAGCGGTACAGACAGGGATTGCCAGACCTCGTCCACTATCTTCTTCAGCACCCTGGAAGACCTGACGCCAATGACTCCACCAAGCCTCTCCAGAGATATTCTTATGAGGTGGCCCAGTTTGACAATCCCAGCCTCGACAAACTTGGTGTGGAGTGATGTGGAGGAAAGCATGCTAAATGTAAAGAAGTCATTGTATAACGGTGGCTCCTCAAAGATCCACAAACCAGGTCTGAGGTCCATGGTCTGTGTGGTCTTGAATGTCCTCCATGCATCAAGCACCGAGTTGTAGAAAGGTGTTATTCCAGCCAGGTCAACTTCAGAGGTCCTTAGAAGAAACAGCTGTTTATCCAGTCCTAGCCGGCCAGCCTTCCTCAGGAGCAGCTGAGTAGATGCCAGCCAGCAATATCCACAGCCATAGAGTAGCCTCTGTGCCATCTGCAATCTGAAGGCAGCAATTCTCGATGAAATGTCCATGAGGCCATGTCCTCCCTCAGCCACAGGGAGATAAAGAACTGGTGCTCTCAGCCAATGCTGACCTGACCAGAAGAAGTTCACCAGGAGCCACTGAAGGAGCCACTGTATGTTCCTCACGAGGCCTGGTGGTGGCACTAAGACGATCAGTCTATGCCAAAGGGAAGAGGCAACCAGGTTATTGGCTTTCAGAACTCTACCCCTGTAGGACAACTGGGGAAGCAACCATTTCCATTTAGACAACTTAGTGCTCACCTTCTCCAGCACTCCTTCCCAGTTCTGTTTTTGGAAGTCCTCACACCCTAAATACACTCCCAGAACTTTTGATGCCTCTTTTTTCCCCACTTAAGTTTCCCAGGTAGTTCAGGGACGTGTCTTAGGCTCCGCTGACCTATTAGACAAGCTTCACATTTGTCCCAGTTAACTTTAGCGGAGGAGGCCTTTTCATACACAGTCAGGCTTTCTTTAAGTTCTTGTATGTCTCTCTGATCTTGTATAAAAACATTAACATCATCCGCATAAACTGAGACGGCTACAGAGCGGTTCTGAGCCAGCTCAGGGAGACCCAGGCCCTGTAACCTGCTCCTCAGCCTACACAGAAGAGGTTCAATGACAATACTGTAGAACTGGCTTGAGATGGGGCAGCCCTGTCTGATCCCTCTCTTAACTGGCACAGGGCAGCTCAACCCTCCCTCCACCTTTATTAAACAGCAGGCTTCATTGTACAATAGTTTGACCCAGGATAAAAAACTCCCCCCAATTCCAAAAGCCTGCAGGGTGGAAAAGAGAAAACCATGATCCACACGATCAAACACCTTTTCTTGATCAATGGATAAAATACCAACATTAATATATAATTTACAGACATCAAATATATCTCTTATTAAAAATAAATTATCATACATCGACCTGTCCGGAATACAATAAGACTGATCTGCACCAATAAATAACTCAATAAAATGTTTTAACCTATTTGATAAAACCTTGGAGAGGATCTTATAGTCCGTACATAAAAGAGCTACAGATCTCCAGTTCTTTAAAAGAGCTAGGTCTCCCTTCTTGGGCAGCAGTGAGAGAACTGCTCACCTACAGGAAGCCGGAAATCTCCCTTTTTTAAAACACTCTTTAAAAATGGCCAAAAGGTCTCGTCCCAGTATCATCCAGAAGTGTTTAAAAAAGTCAGAAGGAAGACCATCTAGTCCTGGAGCCTTGCCTGGTGCCATCTGGGACACTGCAGCAGTCAGCTCATCTAAAAGGATTTCTGCGTTCAGAGTGTTCTGGTCTTCTAAGCTCAGTCGAGGAAGCCCCTGCAGAAGCTCTGCAGCACAGTCCATGTTACAGCTGTCCGCGCTGAATAGATCTGTATAAAAATCCACTGCAAGCTTCCTGATCTCGGCTGGGTCTGTGTTGGTTTCCGTCAGAATGATGAAGACAGACCATTTGTTTCCTCTGAACAGCAGATTTCTCCAAATTAAAAAAGAAAAGTTGGTGCATCCATGTCTTGGAGTCTAGTAAAACATGCTCAGACTAGTGCTCCTTTAGCTCTGTCCTGCAGAAGGGAGTTAAGTTCCTGTCTTTTAAAAATTAACCCATCATTTTTTCGTTGATCAGCTTGTGAGGTAAAAAATTTTTTTCCAAGTCTCTTATTTCCTCTTCCAGTTTCTGGACAGTTCTCTGGATTTTAGCTGTGGAATTAGAGGAGTACTGCTGACAAAACACTCTAATTTGGGCCTTTCCTACCTCCCACCACTTAATGAGTGAAGGAAAAGTTTCCTTCCTGGATCTCCAATAGATACAAAATAATTTAAAATTTTTACAAAAATTAAGATCATGTAATAACTTAACATTAAAATGCCAAAAGGACTTTGCTTTTTCCGTGGGAGATTTTTAAAAAAATCTCCATTAAAACTAAGTGATGATCTGTAAAAATAAATAAATAAATAAATAAAAACAGGGGAGATTTGGCAACTCGAAGTAAAAGGTGCAGAAATATAAAATCTGTCCAACCTTGCTGCACAGACTCTACCATCAGATATCTTTACCCATGTGTATTGTCGGACTGAAGAGTGTTTCATCCTCCACACATCAACCGGATCAGTTCTCTTTAAAAAGTGAGATAAAATGGACGAGGAGTGAATGTGTGGTTCCTCTCCAGTCCTGTCTAATGTAAAGCCTGTGCAGCAGTTCCAGTCTCCCCCCATTAAAACACACTCCCCTGGATCATTACAACTTAACTTCTCTTTTAATAAATTAAACAACTCTTCACGTTCAGAGCCTTGGTTTGGTGCATAAACATTCATAAAACTAAAAGTAAAATCCTGTATTTTAACCTTTACCATAAGAACTCTACCTTTCACCAACTCTGTACTGGACACGATGTTTATATCCAAAACAGGAGAGAATAAAATCGCAACTCCTGCACTAAAATGTGTCCCATGTCTAAGAACATATTGGCCATTCCACCATAAATCCCAAGCTATTTTATTCGACTCATGTGTTCTGTCTAATTACTTCAGATAATAAAACTTTTCTGTTCATCTCTTCCCCCATTTATATTTAAAGAAGCGACTCTTAACCCCTGCATATTGACATAAGAGACAGAAATCTCTCTCTCGGCTTGGCTTCGCGAACGAAGATTTTATGAAGGGCATTGTCCACGACGACTGCAGGCTTGCTCGTGGCTGATGAGTCCGATGCGGGACAGGCAGGTCTGGCCGCATTGGCTGCAATCGAAAGTGATGTCAGGTACCGCTGCTGAGGTTTCCCGTTCTTTCCTTCTGCGGCGCTTCTCCTGCAGGTTCTCACAGCGGGATTCCTCGAAGGAGGAGACGGCCTGGTGAATGGTGTAGCGCCAGGCGTCACGGTCAGCAGCGAGGGTAGACCACTGGTTGTGATCAATGTGACAGGCACCTAGTGACTTCTTCAGGGAGTCTTTGTAGCGTTTCTTTGGTGCCCCTCTGTCACGGTGACCAGTGGAGAGTTCGCCATACAGGGCTATCTTGGGCAGGCGATGATCCTCCATTCTGGAGACGTGCCCTGCCCAGCGTAGCTGCGACTTCAGCAACATAGCCTCGATGCTGGTGATCTCCGCTTGTGTAAGGACGTCGACGTTTGTGACGTACTCGCTCCAGTGGATGTTGAGAATGGTGCGGAGACAGCGCTGATGGAAATGCTCGAGGAGTCGCAGGTGGTGACGATAGGTTACCCACGACTCAGAGCCATACAAGAGGGTGGTGAGAACGACAGCTTTGTACACTCTGATCTTGGTGCCCCTTTTCAAGTGTTTGTTTGACCACACTCTGTTGTACAGTCTGCCAAAAGCGCTGTTTGCCTTGGCCAGTCTGTTGTCGACTTCTTTGTCGATCTTGGCATCAGATGAGATGACACACCCCAGGTAGGTAAACTGGTATACTGTTTTCAGCTCAGTCTCGCCGATGGTGATGTGAGGAGGGCGGTACTCTACCCGAGGTGCGGGCTGGTGGAGGACCTCAGTCTTCTTCAAGCTGACCTCGAGTCCGAAGAGCTGGGCAGCTTCTGCAAAGCAGGACGTGAGGCGCTGCAGGGCTCTTTCAGTGTGAGCGACGAGGGTAGTGTCGTCAGCAAAGAGGAGGTCTCTGATCAGCTGCTCATGTGTCTTTGTTCGGGCTTGGAGCCTCCTTAGATTGAACAGACTGCCATCCAGGCGGTAGCGGATGTAGACCGCGTCTTCATCGTCATGGTCTTCCATGGCCTGCTTTAGCATCATACTGAAGAAAATGCTGAACAGTGTCGGTGCGAGGACGCATCCCTGTTTTACACCGTTGACGATGGGAAAGGGCTCTGAGAGGTTGCTGTTTACTCTGACTTGGCCGCATTGGTCTTCATGCAACTGAATGATCATACTGAGGAACTTTGGAGGGCAGCCAAGGCGCTCCATGATCATCCACAGTCCTTTCCTGCTCACTGTGTCGAACGCTTTCGTAAGGTCCACAAACGTTGCATACAGTCCCTTGTTTTGCTCCCGGCATTTCTCTTGGAGCTGCCTGAGGACGAAGACCATGTCTGTGGTGCCCCGGTTTGCTCTGAAGCCACATTGGGATTCTGGGAGGTGGTCTTCTGCGATGGTAGGTATCAACCTGTTCAGGAGCACTCGGGCAAGGATTTTGCCGGCGATGGACAGCAGAGTGATTCCCCGGTAGTTGGAGCAGTCTGACTTCTCCCCCTTGTTTTTGTACAAGGTGACGATGACTGCATCTCGGAGGTCACTTGGCAATTTTCCTTGCTCCCAACAGCAGAACTGGGAACTGGAGACAATGGGTTTGACTTGGGATACATGGAAAGTTGGGTGAATATGGTGCATGGTTACGGGCAGAGACAGTCTTATAGAGCAGGGATTAATTACCTTGGAGACGGGGAAAGGTCCTATGAACCTGGGAGCCAATTTGCAGGAGACCATCTTGAGGGGCAAGTGGTGAGTGGAGAGCATTACCTGCTGCCCCACCCGATAGATGGGAGCTGCCGAGCGGTGTTTGTCAGCTTGCTCTTTAATCATCTTGACAGAACGTAGGAGCTTTTTCCTGGTCAATGTCCACGTTCTCCTGCAGCGGCGCACAAACATCTGGGCAGAGAGCATGTGACTTCTTCTTCTTGGACGGGGAAGAGTGGTGGCTGGTAACCCAGAGAGCATTGGAAGGGGAAAAGACCTGTAGCAGAGGTGGGTAAGGAGTTGTGAGCGTACTCTATCCAAGGAAGGGTCTTGCTCCAGGAGGCAGCATCCTTGGACACCATGCACCCGAGAGCCACTTCCAACTCCTGGTTGGCCTGTTCTGTCTGTCCATTGGTCTGAGGGTGAAAACCTGAAGACAGACTGTGAAAAGCACCAATGAGTTTACAGAAAGCCTTCCAGAATTGGGCAGAGAACTGGGGTCCACAGTCTGATATGATGTCTGAGGGGAGTCCATGTAGATGGAAAACATGGAGTATTAGCAATTTGGCGGTCTCCTTGGTGGTGGGAAGTTTGGGCAGAGGGATAAAATGAACAGCTTTAGAAAAACAGTCGACAACAGTGAGGATACAAGTATTGCCACCTGAATTAGGGAGTCCTGTGACGAAATCCAGGGCTATGTGTGACCAGGGCCGGTGGGGAACAGGAAGGGGTCTCAACAGGCCGACAGGGGGTCTGTTGCCAGTCTTGTTCCTGGCACAGATGTCGCAAGCTGCCACAAACCTCTGGACATCCTCCTTGATGGATGGCCACCAAAAACGTTGTTGGATGAGTGCCAGAGTCCGGCCTGCTCCTGGGTGGCACACCATTCTGGAACCATGACCCCACTGCAACACCTGTGCCCGCACAGAAACAGGAACAAAAAGATGGTTAGGAGGTGCATTACTGGGCCCTGGGTCCTGCTCATGGGCCTTCTGGACCAGGGTTTCCACCTCTAACAGAGTGGTCCCCACCAGGCACCATGGAGGAAGGACTGTCTCAGGAGAGGTTGATTCCTCCTGGAGGGGAGAACACATTCTGGACAAGGCATCAGACTTACCATTATTAGAGCCTGGGAGGAAGGAAAGTGTGAACTTGAAGCGAGAAAAGAAGAGACCATCGGGCCTGACGAGAATTGAGGTGCTGGCAGTCCTGAGGTATTCGAGGTTCTTGTGATCTGTCCATATGATGAAGGGAAGGTCTGACCCCTCCAACCAATGTCTCCATTCTTCCAAGGCCAGTTTAATGGCCAACAGTTCCCTATTGCCAATGTCATAGTTTCTCTTAGAGGGGGAAAGCCGACGAGAGAAGAAGGAGCAAGGATGAAGCATGTTGTCACTAGCCGATCTTTGGAACAATATGGCCCCCACCCCTGACTCTGAAGCATCGACCTCAACCACAAACTGCCGGGACGGATGTGGAATGGTGAGTATAGGTGCTGACGTGAACCTTCATTTGAGCTCGGAGAACGCCTTCTAGGCCCCTTCCTCCCAGCTGAAAGGGACCTTGGTGGAAGTTAGAGTTGTGAGGGGCCCAGCCACCGTACTAAAGTTCCTGATGAATTGCCTGTAGAAATTCGCAAACCCAAGAAACTGCTGGAGTTCTCGCCGAGAGGACGGGGTGGGCCAGTCAGCAACTGCCTTGAGTTTCAGGGGATCCATCTGAATCTGTGCGGGGGAGATAATGAAACCCAGAAAGGAGACAGAACTTCTATGGAACTCACATTTCTCGGCCTTAACAAAGAGTTTATTTTCCAGGAGTCGCTGAAGGACCTGCCTGACATGGATGCGGTGTTCATCAAGGGAGCGGGGAAAAAATCAATATATCATCCAGATAAACAAAAACGTTAAGGTAGTCCCTCAGGACATCATTAACGAGGGCCTGGAAAACCGCGAGAGCATTAGTCAGGCCGAACAGAACCACAAGATATTCGTAGTGGCCCGTGGGGGTGTTAAACGCCGTCTTCCATTTGTCCCCTTCCCTGATCCTCACAAGGTGGTAAGCATTACGCAGGTCTTGCTTGGTGAAAATCTGGGCTCCCTGGAGTAACTCAAATGCCGTAGACATGAAAGGTAGGGGGTAACGGTTCTTGATGGTGATATCATTTAGCCCACGGTAATCAATGCAAGTGCGCAAGGATTTGTCCTTCTCCACAAAAAAGAATCCTGCCCCTGCAGGAGAAGAGGAGGGACGAATAATTCCAGCTGCTAAGGACTCTGTGATGTATTTATCCATGGCTTGCCTTTCAGAAGGAGAAAGAGAGTAAAGTCACCCCTTGGGTGGTGTAGTCCCAGGGAGAAGGTCAATTCCACAGTCATAGGGCCTATGGGGAGGAAGGGAAACAGCTTGAGACTTGCTGAACACAGGTTTTAAGTCAGTATACTCAGAAGGCACGTTAGAGAGGTCAGGATATTCACCAATGGTGGGCTGGAGCAGCTCGGCGTGAGGGAGGGCAGATCTCAGGCATGACGATAAACAGAATTGACTCAATCCTAAAATGGTGTTGTTAGTCCAGTTGACATGGGGGTTATGTAGAGTTAGCCAGGGCAGACCAAGAACTATGGGCACATGGGAATTACTCATGACAAAAAACTGGATGGACTCAGAGTGGTTGCCTGAAATTCTTAAGGTGACCGGGGCTGTTCTATGGGTGATGATGGTCAGAGCAGACTGTGACAACCCAGTGCTGTGCAGTCATTAAGAACTTTTATTTTTTAAGTTTCATTTTCTTAATCATTCTACTTTTGGACTCTTTTAACCCTGTCCTCAGACCAGTGACATGCTTTTTTTTAACTGATAACATTTCTTTCCATCTAGTAAATCCAATCCAACAACTCTTTGAAGTGTGATAACTGATCTGATAAATTTTTCAACGTTGGGAAAATAATCTTTAAAGGTCCCATGGCATGGTGGTTTGTTGATGCTTTAAACGGGCTCGTGGAGGTTTCCGGATGTTATATCCGCAGCCTTTCTCGAAATGAACCCTCGGCACGTAGATATAGCCTCCTGGGAGAAAGCCCCATTTCAGCGCTTTTCCCAGTGCGTCGTTTTGCTAATGAGAAGCATGGAGGCGGGGAAGGGTAGAGGGTGGGGGCGGGTCTTATCATTAATATTCACGACATGTAAATGTGTTACCTCTGATTGGCTAACAGCACTGTGACGCTACCTCCAGTGGGTCAGAACAAGCGGATGTGGGTGTCTTACTATGGCGAGAGAGAAGGAACAAACCGCGAAGGGAAAAATACCGCGCGCTGACATCATTAAGGTGCGACGCGAGGAAATAAAATAAATTCAACAAATGTTTCGGTTTTTACTGAACAAACAAACAAATAAAATGAACGAGTGACTTAAAAAAAAGAATGTGGGTGTCTGTAAAAACTGTTTTGATTGGCTATTATAACAGAGCATGCTGCATGCTTTTTGGTTTTGTAGCGCAGAGTACCTGGCTAACTGCAGGAAGCGGTTAGCTGCACAGCTAGTGTAGCCATTGCAAGGCTAACGTGGCACCGATTTTAAAACACGGCAAATGACTTAACAGTTATACACTTACTTGTTCGCTGTTTGTTGCTGATGCGGCAGGGATGCTTGGTACGGACCCAGGCTTCAGTGACAGTTGATGTGCAAAACCTGCCCTGTACTGTCCCAAGTTGTGGAAACATTCCTCAGGAAAATGCTTCCGACAAACATACACCGTCTTAGGTAGACTCGACGGCGTATTATTGAAGTAAATAAAATTAAGCCACTGCGTCTTCAGGGGCTCTCCCATCGGCAGTAAAAACAGACTCCTTTCTGTGTTGTCACATCCATGTACAGCGCAATTTCCATGTTTCGCTCGCTTAGGTGATGCCATGTTGTTGTGTCCTCCCTCTATGGTCTCCTCACTACAACTGGGCGGGCAATTCATACAGTGGGTGGGAATCCAGAGGGGGGGGCGTGGGGATCATCTCCCTTGCTGACGTAGTAAAGGGAAGAGTTTATCAACGCGCCGTTTTGACACACCATTCTCAAATGTTAGGCATAGTTTGGTTTACACATTATGAAATTTCTAGCCACTGGGGTGACTTGAGAAGGTCAGAGGAACTCATTTTAACATTAAAAAACCTCAGAAAGTGAAGATTTCATGCCATGGGACCTTTAACATTCGCTTTTTTCCAAAAGTTTCATCCAAAAAATTATTAATTTCCTT